>NC_091128.1:175904167-176139167 GCF_040183065.1 Periplaneta americana
CAACATGTCTGAAATGACAAAGAATTAATATTACTGGTGACAGTGATAACTTTTGTAAGGATTTCCCAATCTGCCACAAATCTAAGCCCCCAAGCTGCGTTGCCGTAATTACAGCGCGGTAGCCTTCCAATCAAGTAGGCCGTGAGCAGGTCTCAGAACTTGAGGCGATACTATTACAAAAATGGATACGGTTACACCACACAGCGCTTAGAAACTCGAAACAACCAGTGGCGTAGCGTCAATGTAAGCTACAAAGCTTAGCTTCCCCAGTTAATAATAATTTCATAATAAACCTGCAGTTTATGGAGAAAATTATTTATTAATTTTAATAGAATTTATATTTACTCGTTAAATATTGTGATGCGGCAGCTCAGGATTATTTGTGATGCAGCAGTACATAAGAAGCCTGCACGCACCAGCTTCCAAACAGACTGGTTTCTTCTGTGTAATCCACCCCGCAGATTTTCCATCCCTTTCTAACTACCCTAGTCGCAAGGCTCGAAAAGAAGCTAGCTTTAACATTTAAAATAAGTAGTTTCCGAGTTATCCGTTTTCGTCAGTTGTGTTCAGTTGAAGTGTTAGTGTGCATTGTGGCTGATGTAATAAATAATGAGCGAAATAACAGTTCCTGACACTAATTTACTTGAATTTTTTAGGACAATTGTATTATCAAGACTGACTTACGAACAAAAGTGTGATTTAAAAAACAAATGACCGACTCCCTTGCTGTCAATGAAGGACACAACCAAAAGACAGACGCATACTTACGTAATGATACTAATATTGTGATTTCTCTAAGTATGACAGGGAGTGAACTAATGTTATACTTATACGTGTCTATTTGTTAAGAGATATGTGTAAACCGTGAAATCATATTTTATTACGTATCATTTGAGGTCATGCCTTATTGGTGTTACTTACGATGTTCCAACCAATCTTCGACTGCTGACTTGAAATTGACTACTATTTATTTTAAGACTGTATTTTTGTAATACATTTTCTCATATTGCATGAAAGACAACTTGAGTTAGCTTCCCCTGCTCAAAATTTCATGCTACGCCACTGGAAACAACCAAGAATTCTTAAAAAGATAACATACTTCTGAGTGACATAATTGATTTAGTTTTAAAAAGGTTTCAAAGTTCTTGTAAAAAATTATTCAAGTAAAAAAACTCCAAGATTTATGTGTTTATAATAGATTTCCTGAAAATATGTACGCCTATTTACATTTTTTTGTGAAAGTATGTGTTTGTATGTGAAATAAAATTCGGGTTTTAAACTGGAAACTTCATGTTCGGAATTTTTAACTTTGTTAATTGTTTTTACACCATTAAGTACGAGAAAAATTCGTACCGGCACCGGGAATCGAACCCAGGACCTCTCATCTGTGCGCGCTGAGTGCTCTCTAACCAACTGAGCTATGCCGGGACCCGACTCACGACGCCGGCCGAACTCCTCTCATAGTATCGTGAGTCGGGTCCCGGCATAGCTCAGTTGGTTAGAGAGCACTCAGCGCGCACAGCTGAGAGGTCCTGGGTTCGATTCCCGGTGCCGGTACGAATTTTTCTCGTACTTAATGGTATAAAAACAAACTGACTAGTCATACTAGTCGAGCAAAATATAATGAGGTGGGCGAGACCTCATTCATATTTGATACATATTTGTTAATTGTGTTTTATCACACGCAAAAATAATATTTAATTACATAGAAATCCGCTCCTTATGTCGTGCTCTAGGGTGAGTGTGTATGTGTAAGTATGGAATGAGTGATGATGATGAGGAAGGGAGAAGGGGAAATCCGGTGTCAGCACGTAGACTACTCCCGTCGAATAGCACCGAGGAGGCCGCCAAAACGTAGAAATATGTCTATAATGTCTTTCTCCATATAAAAGTTTGCCCATCAATCTTCCCAACCGTTACATCTCGGACAGAGGTGTATGAGGTTAAATCGATGTAGATTAACTCAGACTACTTTATCCTGAAGTATTTTACATTCCTCCTGAGACACCCTGTATACACCATAATAAATAACTGTGGATAAAGACAGTTTTTTCTCAAAATTTCTTCCGCTAGTAGCTAGTGGAAGCTTTGATAAAGCTCAGACTTGCCTCAATCCCAGCTGCAGCCCGCTACTCAGAAAAAGCTGGCCCGAGGGAAGGCATCGTGTTCGTGATTGGCGTGGGGTGGTGACGTTGAGGGATGTCCGACCTACCCCTCACTGGAAATTTATATGAGTCAGTTTCCAGCGTAGCTACATTTTCTTTTAAATGGTATGTAAATTACAATGAACGTATCGAGTGATTCTTGTGGCGTGAGGGGGGAGAAATAAAATCCATATTTCGTGTTTTTTTTTTTTTTACGAAAATGTATTGTTTCCTTTTGTTGATGTTTTTGGGCTTGGACGTAATGAATATTAATAGACCTATCACTAGGTAGTTCGGTAGTGACGTATATCATATTGACGTTCTTTTTCAGAAGCAAAATATATTAATAGTGTAGCACCATTAAAAAAAACTACAAATAATGCCCATGGTTTGTCAGTATATTTTTTCATTAATAAACTTCCACGTATGTAATCGCGAAAACTTTGTAACTAATTCAACAGTTTATACCATAAATACACGTCAAAAATTGACTTTCATACTCCATCGGCAAGTCTATCGTGCTATCAAAAAAGAGTGCGTTATATGGAAGTAACAATTTTTAACAGCCTTCCTATGGATATAAAAAATCAAACTCAAAACATAAGATTATTTAGGACCAAATCAGAGAAGTACCTAATTTCTCACGCCTTCTATTCTGTAGGTGAATTTATGACATTTAACAACGCTTCTTGAATATTTCTGTGCTTTATTAAGTATTGATACTAAACCTTTGTGTTGTACAAGTAGACTATATTGTAAAACTCTTCTGTATGTTATATATTTCAACTAGACTATGACTATAATTTAGACTTCATGAGCCATATTCATAAACATTTTTAGCGCGGGCTTCCGGTGGATGATCAGCGAACTAACGTTTTTCGTATTCATAAACAGTGTTAGCGATATATGATATATGATATGATATGATATGATATGATATGATATGATATGATGTGATATATGATATGATATGATATGATATGATATATATGATATGATATATATGACATGATATGATATGATATATGATATGATATGATATGATATGGTGTGATATGATATATGATATGGTGTGATATGATATATGATATGATATGGTGTGATATGATATATGATATGATATGGTGTGATATGATATGATATATATGATATGATAAGGTATGATATGATATATGACATGATATGATATGATATGGTGTGATATGATATATGATATGATATGGTGTGATATGATATGATATGATGTGATGTGATGTGATATATGATATATGATATGATATGATATGATGTGATGTGATGTGATGTGATATGATATGATATGATATGATATGATATAAGATGTGATGTGATATGATATGATAAGATGTGATATGATATGATATATGATATGATATGATATGGTGTGATATGATATATGATATGATATGGTGTGATATGATATGGTGTGATATGATATGATATGGTGTGATATGATATGATATGGTGTGATGTGATGTGATGTGATATATGATATATGATATGATGTGATGTGATGTGATGTGATGTGATGTGATATGATATGATATGATATGATATGATAAGATGTGATGTGATATGATATGATATGATAAGATGTGATGTGATATGATACATGATATGATATATGATATATGATATGATATGATAAGATGTGATGTGATATGATATGATATGATATGATATGATATGATAAGATGTGATATGATATGATATGATATGATATAATGTGATGTGATGTGATGTGATGTGATGTGATGTGATGTGATGTGATGTGATGTGATGTGATGTGATATGATATGATATATGATATGATATGAATCCTATACAAGTAACCAGTCGATAGCCGGGGCTAGTTTAGCACGCTCGTAGCGCGGGCTAGCGAAATATCTATGAATAGCACCCTATAGTAGGTACTATCTTTTTTGACATGTTTCATACTCTAGCTGCGAAACGATGTACGAATACCATGGAATGTAAATACATACCATACAATACAGTAATGGATTCGACAGGGTTGACCTATACTACCAAGATAGTGTTGTTAGTTTCAGTGAAGGAATTTTTCCCCAATATATACAAAAAAATTCCCGATTTTTTAGAAAGCTTTGCCACCTTAAAATATACAAACACTTTTATGACTACTTTAAACTTCCTATTTAGTTTATTAAACTAAACAGCTTGAGAGGTCCAAACATGTAGACCCACTGTTTCACCTGAATGATAATAATAATAATAATAATAATAATAATAATAATACTTACTGGATTTTAAGGAACATGGAGGTTCATTGCCGCTCTCACATAAGCCCGCCATTGGTCCCTATCCTGAGCAAGATTAATCCAGTCTCTACCATCATATCCCACCTCCCTCAAATCCGCCTTAATATTATCTTCCCATCTACGTCTCGGCCTCCCCGAAGGTCTTTTTTCCTCCGGCCTCCCAACTAACACTATATGCATTTCTGGATTCGCCCATACGTACTACATGCCCTGCCCATCTCAAACGTCTGGATTTAATGTTCCTAATTATGTCAGGTGAAGAATACAATGCGTGCAGTTCTGTGTTGTGCAACTTTCTCCATTCTCCTGTAACTTCATCCCTTTTAGCCCCTAATATTTTCTGAAGCACCTTATTCTCAAACACCATTAACCTATGTTCCTCTCTCAAAGTGAGAGTCCAAGTTTCACAACCATACAGAACAACCGGTAATCTAACTGTTTTATAAACTCTCACTTTCAGATTTTTTGACAGCAGACTGGATGATAAAAACTTCTCAACCGAATAATAATAGGCTTTTCCTATATTTATTCTGTGTGTAATTTTCTCCCGAGTGTCATTTATATTTGTTCCTGTTGCTCCCAGGTATTTCAATTTTTCCACCTCTTCAAAGGATAAATTTCCAATTTTTATATTTCCATTTCGTACAATATTCTGGTCACGAGACATGATCATATACTTTGTCTTTTCGGGATTTACTTCCAAACCTAGCTCTTTACTTGCTTAACGTAAAATTTCCGTGTTTTCCCTAATCGTTTGTGAATTTTCTCCTAACATATTCATGTCATCCCATAGTCAAGCAGCTGATGTAACCCGTTCAATTCCAAACCCTCTCTGTTATCCTGGACTTTCCTAATGGCATACTCTACAGCAAAGTTAAAAAGTAAAGGTGATAGTGCATCTCCTTGCTTTAGCCCGCAGTGAATTGGAAACGCATCTGACAGAAACTGACCTATACGGACTCTGCTGTACGTTTCACTAAGACACATTTTAATTAGTCGAACTAGTTTCTTGGAAATACCAACTTCAATAAGAATATCATATAATACTTCTCTCTTAACCGAGTCATATGCCTTTTTGAAATCTATGAATAACTGATGCACTTACCCTTATACTCTCATTTTTTCTCCATTATCTGTCGAATACAAAATAGTTGATCTATTACGCCTAAAACCACACTGATGATCCCCAATAATTTCATCTACATATGAAGTTAATCTTCTCAGAATAATATTGGACAAAATTTTATACGATGTGGAGAAAAGTGATAATAATAATAATAATAATAATAATAATAATAATAATAATAATAATAATAATAGGCTGAGAGGGATGAAGTTACAGGAGAATGGAGAAAGTTACACAACACAGAACTGCACGCATTGTATTCTTCACCTGACATAATTAGGAATATTAAATCCAGACGTTTGCGATGGGCAGGGCATGTAGCACGTATGGGCGAATTTAGGAATGCATATAGAGTGTTAGTCGGGAGACCGGAGGGAAAAAGACCTTTGGGGAGGCAGAGACGTAGATGGGAGGATAATATTAAAATGGATTTGAGGGAGGTGGGATATGATGGTAGGGACTGGATTAATCTTGCACAGGATAGGGACCGATGGCGGCTTATGTGAGGGCGGCAATGAACCTTCGGGTTCCTTAAAAGCCATTTGTAAGTAAGTAAGTAATAATAATAATAATAATAATAATAATAATAAAACAAAATTTAAAATGCCATGTAAATTGTAAATAATTTTAATAATGACCAATTTCTGCGTACGCCACTGTTTACGTACAATATTTCTCTTTCACGCTGTATAATCCTGTATATCTACCAAGAGATGAGACTTAGAACACGTCGATAGGATATTTTAAAGTTCGTAATCCGTCGGACGGTAATTAGCGAACTTAAAAATTTCGGTGTAACGTCAGCAAATGCTGAAATTAATTATTTCTGACGAGCCCAACTTCAGAATATATCTGCCGAGAGATGAGATGTAGGAGCACGTCAGACTAAATCACAAACTTAATAATCTGTCGGACGCTAATTAATAAACTCAAGTCTGGATCCTCGATGTATAATTTTCGAAAACTAGATTAACTTCGATTCGCCGCGCTCTTTGTGCCCCGGTGCGAATAGATCGCGATAAGGCCTCGCGGCAGGTTTTGCAGCGAACCCACTGTCTCCTTGCGGCACGTTTCTTCTGATTCGGGAGCAGAAGCCGGTCCATTGCACGCACTCGTCGCCGGAGCTTCCTGTGGTGTGACGTGGCGATAGTCGCCATGGCGACAGAGCGACGGACGGCTTTGCTAGTTCATTTGCTTATCGAGGATCGCTCATTCTGTGTCTTCTCTTCGTGATTGTTTGCGTGGCCGGGCTTGTGCAACGCTGTACCAAGCAAAACAAGGCCAGCAGATCTCTCACCACACTGCATCACTCCTAGCGAGCAACGACACAGATTTACACAATATTCCCTTTTGGATTACACAGATGCTATGTCGTATGTAAGGGGCTGATGTACATGACCTAAAAATTAGCTTAAAAATTACCAAAAAAAAATGTATTTACATTTGTGGAGGTTGCTAACAAAACCGGTCATTACCATCGAAAACAAAAAAGTGAGTGTTTTTATCTTTCGGTATGTTTAGAGCAGCCGTGGCGAAAATGCGATCGTGCGCCGAGCCACTGTGTAACCTGCAACGTGCATAGCACCTATGGAGGGAGGCGGACACCCGAAGGTGAAGTGAAGCAACTGTCTGACTTATTAACGGATTTTCATTTTCCTTACGTGAAGCACTTAAATACAATTTTATACAGTACAAGGCTACAAACTAATGTTCAGTACGTGTAACGAACAAAGAAATGAATAAGGAAACATAGGACACATTATCACAACCTAAAATTAACTGTCTTCAGAATGTCTCTGCGACAGAGTTTCAAAATCAGGAATTATGTCACTTACTGCCAGTCGTAGTTGATCACGAAGATATTTGTCTGTCAGTCGTGATCTACATTTGGTTTTTACTATTTTAATTGTTGAAAATAATTGTTCACAAACGTAAGTTGTAGCGAACATAGCTTCAACAGAGCAAGCGAAAGAACGAAGCTTCGGATATTTATTTTTTGGCAAAGATTTCAAAGTTCAACATTTGTCAAGTCCTTACATCTAGCTTTCATTTAACATCACATTGTAAATCTGTGAGTTTAAATTGAAGAGCTAACCGCATTATTCGTACATCTGCTGAAAAAGGATCGACGTACAGAGATGATAATGATGATGGTGATGATGATAATAATAATAATAATAATAATAATAATAATAATAATAATAATTAGGGGGCGAATGTAGATGAAAAGTCATCTTCTTATTTTTCACATTAGGACGATGCCTATTAATATAGAAATCCTTTCTATGTTAATATCAACGTAAACAAGTAATTTCTGATATTGCATTTTTTGCATTTTTGAACTAATAGGTTATTTTTACATTTTTTCGGCATTTTTTGGTCATTTTTAATACTTTGAAGAACTTTTAGGTCATTTGGAATGCATTTTACTTTCTTCTTTACCGATAGATCTGTTAAATCATTTTCTATTCAAATAGGTCAGTAATAATTACCTACTGAATAAGTGAATAACAGTGAAGTTTCAGTTTTATAGTTTGGAACAGACTCTAAAGTCCATCCCTCATTCCACTGAAGGCTTCACTTCACACAACGAAAGTAATATAAAATGCTTGGCAGTAGCTTAGTTTAAGTGAGGGCTTTGACCGCTACTGTTCTTTTGTCGGTACGAGGGTTTCTTTAGACTTTATGTTTGGAAGGGGGGGGGGGACTTTCACCATGTCCTGGACAGGACGTTGTGTCCTCAACTTGGTTCGAAAGGGATATCTACTGTAGTAGACAGTATTTTTAACACAAAGATTGCAAGAATGCACGCTGCGCCCACAATTTGTTTTGTCATTCACACTCCCTCATCTGGAAGATCTGGTAACAAAAGTGAAGCATGGAAGGAGGAGACAGAGAAATGAATACATATGAATAGATACCCGAAATGAGCATATGCTCGTGTTCGGGTACAGTCCAGTAGTCTACATAAATTTTACAGAGATCAAATGATAATGCTGATGATAGACATAATAGTAACAACAACAATGATGATAATAATAATAATAATAATAATAATAATAATAATAGAATAATCGTGACAGAAATGATACAAAGATTGTAATACAACATAATTCATTAATAATAATAATAATAATAATAATAATAATAATAATAGAATAATCGTGACAGAAATGATACAAAGATTGTAATACAACATAATTCATTAATAATAATAATAATAATAATAATAGAATAATCGTGACAGAAATGATACAAAGATTGTAATACAACATAATTCATTAATAATAATAATAATAATAATAATAATAATAATAATAATAGAATAATCGTGACAGAAATGATACAAAGATTGTAATACAACATAATTCATTAATAATAATAATAATAATAATAATAATAATAATAATAATAATAATAATAGAATAATCGTGACAGAAATGATACAAAGATTGTAATACAACATAATTCATTAATAATAATAATAATAATAATAATAATAATAATAATAGAATAATCGTGACAGAAATGATACAAAGATTGTAATACAACATAATTCATTAATAATAATAATAATAATAATAATAATAATAATAATAATAATAGAATAATCGTGACAGAAATGATACAAAGATTGTAATACAACATAATTCATTAATAATAATAATAATAATAATAATAATAATAATAATTTATTTATTTATTTAATCTGGCAGAGCTGAGGCCAGTAGGCCTTCTCTTCCGCCCAGCCAGACTCTAATTCTAATTGAATACAATTGGTTACATAGTTATTACATTAATATCTAGACCATAAAACAACATGAAAGTGAATAATGAAAGTTGGATAAGTAGTGTTAGTGTGACAATAATAAACATTGTTAAGAAATAGTTATAATAATAATAATAATAATTATTATTATTAATTATTAATAATAATAATACTAATAATAATAGTGATAAAACAAAAATATTTACAATAATAAAATAAATACTAAGACGGATAAAGTAAAATATAAAACCACTAACGAGTGTTAACACAACTTAAATAAACATATTATAACCGGAAAAAATGAACTCGAGAATCAACAGAAAAGTTCGTTGTATCGCAGACGACAGCAACCGCCGTATTGACATTGTGGTATGCATTAATGGTAGTAGGGGGGAGCTGAAAGTCTACGTAACTGCCGTTCTCTTCGAATCTTCTCGTACAATCATGGGAAGTTAATGCTGAAAAACAAAATGTCTACGAGTCAAACTGTTCATTATTACCAGGATAAATACAAATAATATTAATCTAGTTTAAAATCTATGGTTTTCCCTTAAAACCTTCATTTTGTTGCATGTTTTATCTTAGCCAAATTCCAGGACGTTGCCTCCTCTCTCCCAGATTTGCAGGGCAGTCATTGAAACAAGGTGACTGATTTTTAAGAAGTTGTGGTGCGAGTACTTTGAATAATATTTAAATGTCATTTTCTTTTAATTCCATGTTATTTTTCCATTAGTTTAAGTGCATTTTAAGTAGATTTTTAGGTCATCAACATCCGCCCCCTAATAATAATAATAATAATAATAATAATAATAATAATAATAATAATAATAAATAACTGGTACTGTTCTGTATGCATCAGCGAATGTGAAGACAGAATATAGAAACTGAGGGTGGATCAGTGGTGTAATGAAAAAACATATCTCGCTGTATCTGTGTGACAACTCTCTCTGCTGGGGAAAGGACATTTGAAGCGCCTGGAAAAAATCCATATCACTCGGTGGCATTAAATACAAGCTTAGTTTCGACATGAAATGGCTGCCAGTGACTCTCAAGAGTTGCCATAGCGACGGAATACACTTGTCGTTGCTTCCTTTCTTCTCCACCTGTCAGCGCGGGGCTTGATGAATGACAGCGGTTAATATTAACGCAGGGGCTCGAACATCGCGATTACGCGACGCACAAGCTATCTTGTCCACCGAAGGAAATGCGACTGACTCTCTTCCTGGCTGGGATGGCAGTTTCGCGACGCCATATTTGGAAAATAGCCATTAATTTATATACTGACCACGACAGTGGACGGCATTACTTTTAACCTTGTCTAAACTCGCTTTATCCTATACATCTTGATTACACAACTTTTAACACTGTATCACTTCGAAATATGTATGATAAGAACTTTCTTGTGTTAAATATTAACGTACCTTGTTAACATGTTTCGATCTATTTTCGGTCATCTTCGGAACAAAATACATCCAAAGCTACACTACACATTAGAAATTGGAAACAACAAATCCATAAATTTTCTAGACATCACAGTAACAAAAGTAGACAACAAACACACATTCAAAATACACAGAAAACCCACAACAACAACAACACACATACACAACACATCCAACCACCCCACACAACACAAACAAGCTGCATTCCGAACAATGGTACACAGACTACTCAACATACCAATGAACCAACAGGATTACAACGAAGAGCTAAACACAATCAAATACATAGCACAAGAAAACGGATACAACCCTAACATAATAGACAACATAATACGTAAGACAAAACATAATCACAAAAAACATAAGAATACAACACAAACACAAGAACACGAAAAATACATCACACTAACATACGAAAACAAAAACACACACAAAATTGCAACCTCATTCAAGAAATTAAATTACAACATCGCATACAGAACAAATAACACTCTACAAAAACATCTCAACACACAAACAACACAAACAAACAAATATAACCACACAGGCGTATACAAACTCAAATGTAACACCTGCAACAACTTCTACATAGGACAGACAGGCAGATCATTTCAAACACGTTACAAAGAACACATCACAGCCATAACAAAATTACAAAACACCTCCACATATGCAGAACACATCACAAATGCCAACCACACCTACAGAGACATCAACACAGACATGGAAATACTGCACATCCAACCAAAAAGCCAGAAACTCAACACACTAGAACAATATGAAATATACAGACACACGAAAACACACCCCAATGATATTCTCAACACACAACTCAATTTCAAAACACATACACTCTTTGACTCTACACTACGAACGCACCCACACAGGAAACAAGAGGCGCCAAGACCAACAACGACCAGTTCCGAAGATGACCGAAAATAGGTCGAAACATGTTAACAAGGTACGTTAACGTTATTTAACACAAGAAAGTTCTTATCATACATATTCCGTAGCTTTATCCCTTGGATATGATCGGAGTATAAACAAACAATATTTGAGACAAAAAAACTAGATTTTTAATCACTGGCTTCGGTTTAACGAACGTAGAAATTTTCATTCCCTTGTTTCTTTTTTGAAATCCTTCACAGGTCTATCACTATCTGCCTTGCCTCCTGCCTCATTTACCTATCATCGTATCACAATCTCTACACACGCACGCGAAATAGCCGCATACTAGCCATACCAACACATAAAACATCATCGTATTTATCATCCTACACAATCTCGCTATCGCGCTTGTGGAATACCCTACCCAGTGACATCAGAGACTGTCGGAATCCAGTAAACTGAATATTTTAACTCTATTGTAGGCTAAATGTTTCGAAATTGTTAGTGTTTTGCCTTTATTGAAATTTGTACAATCAGTTACTTATTGTTATATGTTTAGTTATTTCTTTTAATCACTGCATACAGGGTGATGTTTCAACCTTAAGTAGGATAGGTATCCTTATGTCCAAGTACAGTACATAGTCCGTTAGAGTTAATGACTAGGGACCGGATTTTTATGTAATTACATATAATATTACTTTCAACCTAACCGTATATAAATAAATCTTTGAGAATCTTGTAATTACCATTAATATATTAAAATTTGATACTACATATTTTTACATATTTACTCCACATTACGTATTATGGCTTGGTATTACATAAATCTACATATTTAGGGGTTTTATTCATTTTTACTTCTCTAAAAGCGGGGGGGGGAACTTCTGCTGGGGAAGTTTACAATTTGAAATACACAGATTTAAGAAGCCTTTTTACCTACCCAAGAAAGGATATATTTCGGGACGAAACAAAACATTCTTAGTTGTAGGAAGTAATAGAGGCACTCATCCCATACCGCCCACTTTAAATATGACTGAACAAAAGGCGACCTTTCTCATACAGCTACCCTATATTGTAAAAATCACTGAGAAAGTAGCGTTGCCTTCATGCGGTGGAGTGGGACGAGGACGACATGATTTGTCTGCAACTATAATTGTTCTGCACACGTCTTAACAAGCCGTTCCCATGCAATTTGCAACCTTACCCACCCTCTTCCTAAACCTTCCAGGGAAAACCCGTGTCAAGTCTGGCATGAGCCGCAATTAAGTAGCTGACTTTTGAAAAGAAGCTGGAGTAAAGGAACAAACTGGAAAGATGTTCAAAGATTAAAATAAAAAGCTTTTCGGGTTATTGCTTGACCTCTTTACTTTGAATTTAGTAGACCTATATAGAAATGGGATTTTCTGAGCAATTAGAAAGTATGGTTCTCGGCTGGAATAATCCTACTCAATGAGACAGGAATGTCACTTTTCAAACAAGTTTGTAAATACCTATAGTTTGATGTTTTAGTAGGTACTTTGTTTCTTACAGGGAGCAGCTAAAATGCATGTGTCCCACATCTCTTCTTATTTTCTCCTAATCCAGTAAACCGAAACAGTGCTTGCAGTACTGTTGTGTCATTCATTTCACTCAGTTCTCTAGTTTTTGTACTTACAGTATAAAGTGCAAGTGAGTTTATCTACTGCTTTTAACTAATTAAAATGGCCCCTGTATCTTCAACCCTAACGACAAAAATAAAATCATGGATTGCGATGGACGAAGCTTTCACTACAGATGGAAAAATAGTAATGTGTCAAGTGTGCAGTAAAAAAGTGGGTGAGCTATGAAATAACAACTGGAGAGTCTTCCCTATCCTATACGTGCCAGATATTGATATTAAATATTTTCATTATTTTACATATTTTGGTACATATTCAGCTTATTTTCTTACATAAATATGTACATATTTTACACCTTGATATTACATAAAAATCCGGTCCCTATTAATGACTCTTCGATGTTAGCTTGTTATCTATGTGGTGATGTGTTGTCTTAATAAAGACCATCCGTCGTGCTGACTGCACTTCACGACACACCAACCGTGCGCCCCTCTAATATTATGGTCTACACCTGTGGAGTAACGGTTAGAGCGTCTGGCAGCGAAACCAGGTGGCCCGGGCTCGATTCCTGGTCGGGGCAAGTTACCTGGTTGAGGTTTTTTACGCTAAATAACCTAAGATGTTGATAAAGTGTCGTGAAATAACCTACGAAAATAAAAAAAATCTAGGCTAATATTAGGCTATGTTGAAAGTGCCCCAAACGTGTTTAAAGTAGGAAAAGTGTCACATTATTACTTGATAGGTAATAGACATGAAAAACATGAAGCGGTGAAGGGGCTGGCGCATGAATGGATGGATGGGGAAACATGAATGCATGTATGCAATATCATTGTGATGTTGATCATTGCGTGAGTGCATTTCTCGGTCAGTTGGCCACAATTCTTGACGAAACCTTCTCAGAATTACTATGTTTTCTTTTCACGTCACAGAATAATAGAATGTATAGAGTGAGAGTTAGCATGCCTGACCGTCAAACTAGCGGGCCTGGTTTCAAATCCTGGTTGGGACAAGTTACCTGGTTGATGTCTTTCTCTGGGTTTCCCTCAACCCATTAAGAGCAAATGCTGGTCACTTTCGGTGCTGGACCGTGGAAACATTTCGCTGACATCACCTTCATCTCATTCAGACGCTAGATAACCTTAGCAGTTGATGAAGCATCATGAAATAAACAAGTAAAAATAATAGAAGTTTAAAAAAACGGATGTAATTTAAAAACTCCTACATTCGAAAGTGTGACATTATTAAATCAGTAAAATAGTTATTAATTACATTCTATTATCTATGGTTAGGCTCTGCAAACAAACCTATTACGTCATGAACGTAAAAAACAAGTACTGGAAGCTCCCATTCAAAATTGAACTCGGTGTATAATATATGTATACTAACTGTAGACGGTGTGTATCAAGATTGAGTATCTTCACGGTAAGAATAGCGCAGTATGATATTTGCAACTAAATATCTTTGTTCTTACGTCTCTTTATTTCTTACGTCCACGTTAGTCCAAAGAAACCATTAGATGATGTAATTTACATAATGGAGTTGCCCCTACACGAGGTGTCTGATATCAATAAAATATTAAAACACTGACAATTTGGTTACCGAAATTAAATGTAAAAGACACATCAGGTATACATTTTTTGTTTTAAATGCTGACCCCTATGATCCCTTACATCTCGTGTATGGATGAGTGGCTTGGTGGATGGATGAATGTACGGACGGACGAGGGAATATACGAATGAGAGGATAGAAATACAGACGGATAATGAGATGGATATATTAGTATAGAGAGATAGGTGGATTTCAGATAAATTGCTGTATTGAAAGATAGGTAAATTTTAGATAAATAAGCTGTATTGAGAAATAGGTTGATATTAGATCAACAGTTGTATAGAGAGGTAAGTAGATATTAGATTAATAGCTGTATGGAGTGTAGAGAGGTATTAAATGAATGGTTGTGCTTATAGAGATGGATATTAGATGAATAGCTGTAGAGAGAGAGAGAGAGAGAGAGAGAGAGAGGGAATGACTCTGTGAGTTAGTTGGATATTATATGATAGCTGCATAGACGGATAGGTGGATATTAGATGAATAGCTGTGTAGAGAGGTAGGTGAATATTAGATGAATAGCTGTGTAGAGAGGTAGGTGAATATTAGATGAATAGCTGTGTAGAGAGGTAGGTGAATATTAGATGAATAGCTGTGTAGAGAGGTAGGTGAATATTAGATGAATAGCTGTGTAGAGAGGTAGGTGAATATTAGATGAATAGCTGTGTAGAGAGGTAGGTGAATATTAGATGAATAGCTGTGTAGAGAGGTAGGTGAATATTAGATGAATAGCTGTGTAGAGAGGTAGGTGAATATTATATGAATAGCTGTATAGAGAGATAGGTGAATTTTAGATGAATAGCTATATTCAGAGAGATGTGGATACATCAATAGCTGTATTCTGAGATAGGCCTATGTGGATATTAGGTCAATTGCTATGTAGAGAGATAGCTGAATATTAGATGAACAGCTATGTAGAGATATGAATATTAGATCAGTAGCTGTATAGAGACATAGACGGATATTAGATGAATAATTATGTAGAGAGGTGGATAACTTATTAGATCAATAGCTATATAGAGTGATATATTGATATTAGATCAATAGCTGTATATAGTGATATTAGATCAATTTCTGTATAAAGACAAGGTGGATATTAGATGAATAGTTATGTAGAGAGATGGATATTAGATCAATAGCTATATAGAGACAAGGTGGATATTAGATGAATAGTTATGTAGAGAGATGGATATTAGATCAATAGCTATATAGAGTGATATATTGATATTAGGTCAATAGCTGTATAGAGACATACGTGAATATTTATGTAGAGAGATGGATATTAAGTCAATAGCTATATAGAGTGATATATTGATATTAGATCAATAGTTGTATGAAGACAGGTGAATATTTATATAGAGAGATGGGTATTAAATCAATAACTATATAGAGTGATATATTGTTATTAGATCAATAGCTGTATAGAGTGATATATTGATATTAGATCAATAGCTGTATAGAGACATACGTGAATATTTATGTAGAGAGATGGATAATAAGTCAATAGCTATATAGAGTGATATATTGATATTAGATCAATAGTTGTATGAAGACAGGTGAATATTTATATAGAGAGATCGGTATTATATCAATAACTATATAGAGTGATATATTGTTATTAGATCAATAGCTGTATAGAGTGATATATTGTTATTAGATCAATAGCTGTATAGAGACATACGTGAATATTTATGTAGAGAGATGGATATTAAGTCAATAGCTATATATAGTGATATATTGATATTAGATCAATAGTTGTATGAAGACAGGTGAATATTTATATAGAGAGATGGGTATTAAATCAATAACTATATAGAGTGATATATTGTTATTAGATCAATAGCTGTATAGAGTGATATATGTTATTAGATCAATAGCTGTATAGAGACATACGTGAATATTTATGTAGAGAGATGGATATTAAGTCAATAGCTATATAGAGTGATATATTGATATTAGATCAATAGTTGTATGAAGACAGGTGAATATTTATATAGAGAGATCGGTATTATATCAATAACTATATAGAGTGATATATTGTTATTAGATCAATAGCTGTATAGAGTGATATATTGTTATTAGATCAATAGCTGTATAGAGTGATATATTGTTATTAGATCAATAGCTGTATACAGTGATATATTGTTATTAGATCAATAGCTGTATAGAGTGATATATTGTTATTAGATCAATAGCTGTATAAAGTGATATATTGTTATTAGATCAATGGCTATATAGAGTGATATAACTAGACGTAAGTGCAAGTTAAAGCCACATAAATTGAAATAGATATAGGATGGAAAATGAGGTATTAAATGTGTATTTATTGCGTATAATTGCTATTCGTGTACCTATATGTTAATTGTTATTTATTAAGTTTATGTACTTTTTGTGAACCATAAATAATAAATATCCATATCTAGAGTGATATATTGTTATTAGATGAATAGCTGTATAGAAACATAGGTGAATAGTTACATAGAGAGATGGATATTAGATCAGTAGCTGTATAAAGATATGACGAAATTAGATCAATATCTGCATTCAGAAAAGTGTGAATATTAGATCAATAGCTACAATGGAGAGATAGCTGGATATTAGATGACTAGCTATATCGAGAGATAGGTGGATATTAGATGAATGGCTCTATATTTATAGAGATAGAGTGAAGGTTAGATGAATAGCTATGTAGCGAGATGAGGATATTTACATGGACAGAGGGTGTATAGACAGGTAATATGTGTATTAGATATTTATTCGAAGAGAGATAGGGATAAATGCATATACGGATGGAAGGGAGACGTGTTGTACGTAGATAAATGAATACAGTGGGACATATATAGGATGGACCGATCGATATATGTGCGGATGAATGGGTGGGTGGGAATGTGTATGGTAGGGAAATGTATTACATAAATAAACGGGCGCATATATTCCATTACGTTCATTAATTAATGACGAAAAATGAATACATAGTGATCCACATAATGATGTAGGCTGCCCTCTGGCGCAGATACGAATGCAGGTAAACAAACCTGCAATATTATTACCTCAGTGGGTTGGGCTAGGAGCGCTTGTATTTTTAAATAACTACTAAGAAACGAATTTTTGGACTTGTCGCATACTCTGTGGATCGCACAGAAAGCTTCATGACCTGAGGGTCTCCGATCCTCGCAGCGGCGTAGCGTGACTTTCTTCTGGAGAAAGAAGCTCAATCGATAGTTCAGTGTCAATAACAATTCTGATAATGTGATGATAATAAAAAGGCATTCCCCTTAGATGCTACGTAGGCACATGGGGTGGGGGCACGAACGTGGGCTGCAGTTCCATGTTTCGATGACGTCGGCACTAGAACGAGCTATGTGTGATCGGCACCACGCTATAACAGCCTTTTTACCACAGCAAAACCCCAGTATTCAATCTGATAGGGACCAGAATGGAACCTGGGACCGTAATGGGAATTATGACAACGACAAACTCGCCATCACCTGGAACTGAACCCGGTACCTTCCATTTCGTAGCCAATAGAAGAGTGTATTCCCAAAGTTACGTGACGATTTTTAGTTTAGCCTAGCAATTCATTCGGAAGGCCTTCCCTGAACGTAGCACAGAGGTTCCATTCCCAAAACGTCGTTAATTCCAGTGTGGTGAGTCATTGAAAGTTGATTTTGTTTACAGTGTGACATAAGTATTTCCCTACTGATTCTTTTTCCAAGCAGTCGTATTTCCATATGTCCACTACAAACAATCTCTATAGTTACATGACCACGTAATGTATAATGATGGATGTATATTACTTACTTAGGTCTACTTACTTATAGCTTATAGAGAACCCGGAGGTTCATTGCCGCCCTCACATAAGCCCGCCATCGGTCCCTATCCTGAGCAAGATTAATCCAGTCCTTACCATCATATCCCACCTCCCTCAAATCCATTTTAATATTATCCTCCCGTCTACGTCTCGGCCTCCCTAAAGGTCTTTTTCCCTCTGGCCTCCCAACTCACACTCTATATGCATTTCTGGATTCGCCCATACGTGCTACATGCCCTGCCCATCTCAAATGTCTGGATTTAATGTTCCTAATTATGTCAGGTGAAGAATACAATGCGTGCAGTTCTGCGTTGTGTAACTTTCTCCATTCTCCTGTAACTTCATCCCGCTTAGCCCCAAATATTTTCCTAAGCACCTTATTCTCAAACACCCTTAATCTCTGTTCCTCTCTTAAAGTGAGAGTCCAAGTTTCACAACCATACAGAACAACCGGTAATATAAGTGTTTTATAAATTCTAACTTTCAGATTTTTTGACAGCAGATTAGATGACAAAAGCTTCTCAACCGAATAATAACAGGCATTTCCCATATTTATTCTACATTTAATTTCCTCCTGAGTGTCATTTACATTTGTTACTGTTGCTCCAAGATATTTGAATTTTTCCACCTCTTCGAAGGATAGCAGCTAGGAAGTTAGTATCGTAATTCCGATGTTAAACTTCGCAACCGAATGCATAGCAGCACGAGACGTCAACATTTAACGAAGAATAATCCGGGAAAAAAATAAACGTGTTACACACTCCTGTTTGCATAATTATTTAATAACAGATGAGTTTACTTTTTTGGAATCACGCATAATGTTAACATTACGTAAATAATACAATAATAACAGAATAGCTCACTTTGTTCAAAACCTAAAATATTAATACAGGGACATCATTTTATTTTTACTTCAATTTTTATTGTACTACACTTCCACCCCTTCTACTAGTAAACTTCCAACCTTCCTCCACACAGAACCAAGGCCGCGTATGCAGTCAAAGTAAACAGTACCGGTACTAGTGAGTATAGTACGTTCCAGAAATACGTTCGCGTTTTCCAGTGACGAAAGAGTTTTCAATATTGAATCATATTTTCGCACAGGTACTGTCGTCCGTTTGCCTACGTCGCATCCCGGTTTCCCCCACCCGCTTCTGCTCGTCCCTCTGTAAAGGATAGTGGCTGGGCTGTCTTAGATCTTTTCTGAAAACATTAATTTCTGTTAGGAATTGGACGTCTACGTAATATTATACAACTGTTTAAAATAAGTTAAATAAAAGGACCTCGTTAAGTAATTGTCACGTGATTTCCACCCTTTCTACGACAAAACCATTTTGACGGACAGCAGATAGCATGTCTGAGTAATTTCATCTTTTCGGATCGGACAGAAGTGAAGATTGAATTTACATTACGTAAGGTACTCTTTTATAGAGTAGGTACATAATTATTTCAATATGAGTTACTAGTACAAAGGACGAAACTGTTAATTGGAATTAGGTACAATAGTCTATAGTGCGATAATATGCACAAAAGAACTGAAGCCTGTATCGAAATGAACGTCCACCATTTTCAAAAATGTTTTTAATTATCCATATTATGATTATTTTTCAATTTAACTTCATTCTCTATATTGTACGGTAATGTGCTGTGGACAGTATAATATACACTGTATAGCGAATACGTTCACATGGACAGCTCAGTTCGTGAGTAAAAACCCTTATTGTTAATACAGTACTGTATTTTGATTAAAGGAAAACATAATGAAAATTATTAAACTCCAAATCGCGATATTTCCTAGTTTACGTAAATGGAAGAACTACTTTTCTTTCCTCTTATACCTAGTAATGTGATTTGTTTGTATTTTACGCTAGTATCATCGAACTCTAGTCGTGGAAGGAAGTAGCAAACGGTGTTTCCGGTTCTCAGCCGTTAATCCAAAGGCATAGTCTGATTAATATTAGAAATGTTATTAAAAATAAAATGATGTCCCTGTATAAATCAACAATATTCTTCAAACTATTCACGACTCTACACAGCTCCACAGAATGATACTATGCGTTGTTTATGTGAACTGTGTATCGTCTGTAGCGAGCGGGAGCAGGGCGAGGCGCGGATGACATCTGTACTCCTCTCTGTACTCAACTGAATTGTACTGTTTTGGTACGAATTTCCTACCTATGCTGATGACATTCTGATCGATTATTGTCGCTCCCAGATACTTTCAAAGGAAGAAGTGCCAACTTCTTTCGTTTGTGTGCATAGCAATATTTTGAAGTTAAAAACTGAATACGATTTCCACTGACATAGGCTACCTTTCATGTCTTTTATCTCATCCACACTCACACCTACAAATCGCAGAAAGAATCACTCTTAGTTTCAAAAGTATAGCTTCGTCATTGTCTCTTATTATCGCTTTAGTCTAAACGAAAATGGCTCAGCAGACTTAAAGGGTGTCTCCATGGAAACAGTCGTACGCCTCGAATTGCGGTCAGTGCTCAAGTTTTTGGTAACACCTTTGTCTTCATTACGCACCTCATGCGACTCCGAACGGCCATTGCTACGCATTAGTGCGACGCACGTAGTTTCAAATTGGTCTCCATTGCCTCATGTCTGGCAAACCGTGGCTCTCGGCTGAAGAGTTGACATGTCCCGGTAGAGGAGTTATCGGGACGCCATTAAAGCTTGCGACACAAAGCTCTTTATCTGAGGGACTGCGCCCCTCTGAGAGACTTATCTCGCGGCAAGGAGTGCGGTATAATGACGTCTGCATCCGCCGCGGTGAGGAGTTCTCATTGCAGCCCGCGACCCAAGGCGTGCACACGTCACCGCCAATCAGGATCCACGACGTGACGTAACAAACATTACATAGTTTTGAATTCTTAGTACTGAAATCCAGTGATTGGTCACATTTCACACAAGCTAGGTCTCTCGGGTATCATAATTATATGCGGGTACAGTCAGTTCACAAACTAAATTGTATACGATAGTACACAATGTTTTCATTCCTTATATTATACTAGCTGGGAACACCCGGCATTGCCTGGGTTTTCATTTTTGCTTTTATTTTTAATTAAACTGGTTGCTAGACTTGGCGGAAATTTCGGAAATCCCACTATAGACAACCTAATTCATAAAGATGATTCTTTACATAGCGTCACATATATGAATTAATTAATTAATTATTTAATCTGGTGTAGTTAAGGCCAATAGATCATCTCTTCTACATCACCAGAAATAAAATAAAATAATAGAAAAAATCAAACTATAAACAAAGTAAAACCAACGAAAATATATACACGCTACAGTTACACGAACTTTAAATGAGTTAGCATTGTCTTGAAGTTCAGCAAAACAAAAACACACCTCTTGGTACTTATACATCCACTTAGCGTTGACCCAATGTTTTACAGATCTTACATTTCATCTCTGGTGGTCAATGACTGTTAAATTTCAAGTGACTTATCTTATTCGTGGACATTATAACCTTTCACCCATCTCTTTTCCTCCCCCCCGCAAATGTGACGTTACACAGAGGCAGAGATAAAATGGTATAAGATCTGTACATTGATGTGATGCTCTTCTGACACACATTTCACGTAATTTCATGACTATGTGTGCTTTCATTTGAACTTCAGAGAGAGCTGACGATAATTCCCTTGTTAACAGTCTTAACGCGTTGGGGTGTCATCGTCAGAAAAAAATTATCTCTCGGTCATACCAAAGAATCAGTATATACGTCATGTAATTGAATTTATATTCGAAGATATTGTACCTCTTGACCGCTGTACGCCAGTTTATGTCGTACCCAGTTTTTTTTAATATGACTTAAGAAATTATGTCTCGGAAATTAAGGACATATTAATTATATCATATCTTATTTTATATACAAAATAAAGATACATCATATAAATTCGCAATAAGTCAAAAATAACAAACAACAATAACAAAAATAATATTTTGGGACACGTATATTTTAGAAATTAAGACATTGTTCTTCCCACAATGCTTAACTGATTGGCAACGTGATTATACAGAGGGAATCTCGCAGTAACACATTTTCGGACATGAACAATATTTTGAGAGACATATAATTTAGAATTAATACAGTGTTATTTTCAGTGGGCTTACGTACATTCACATACTAACATTAACTCGTAACAAAAATATCACTGAATTGATTTTTGGTATGTGTAAAATGCTTTGTTTTCCCCCTTCTTTGCATAAATAGATATGTATATAAAATTAAGTATTAAATTATGTTGTTTGAAAGAATTCAAGAATTCAGTTGGATAAAACACAGCCTGCTCACTCTCTACAACTGTATCGAGAAACTCATAGTACGGTCGTGGACTGCGGAAAGATACTTATTGCATGAATTGCCTAAATTTTGGGCTTCATGATGTATCAACAATGCTTTCGTGCTCTTTCTTCCACGGCCTCGTGAAAAACGATGTTGAATACAACAGACAATAATAAAAAACAATTGACTTTAGAAGATTGAATTTAATATTATACATGAATGTTTGATCGTACATAATTTTATCTTTTATGTTTTAATTAATTTAATGTCCATTTGTCCGATTTTAATGTAGCCTGTGTTCTTCTCCTGGTTATGAAGGTTAAATGTGGAAACTTTGACTCATATCGGTCAAAGCGTCTAGATTTCTATAGAGCACATACATACATACATACATACATACATACATACATACATACATACATAGCCACATTGACTTTTATATATAAGATGAGAGTCATTTCATAAGTCATGGCGACTATATTATGTTAGTCAATAAAGCTGCAGGAATATAAATTCACTATATACGATTGAAGATCACTGGAATGTGCTTCACAACGCTAGTACCAAATTGGGTCCGGGTACAGGAGGCAATAGGTAAGGAAAATTGAAAGATGTCTAAATATAAATCATTGTTTTATTATGCACAAAAGGAAACAAAATAAATTACTCACAGCTAAAAACCTTCAAAATAATCCCCCAAAGCCTTCCACACATCTTTGCCATGATGCAGGCGTTGAATACCATCGGCTGTGTGCGATTCGTGTATGTTTACTAGAGATGAACAACGATCCAGAAAGCTAGACTAACAGCGCCCGCAAAGCCGAAAACCCGCACGACAATGTTGTATACGCCGCGTCGTTGACGTAAAGACTGCTTGTGAGTATTTCGAGACGTCGATATTGTTCACTCCCGAAGTCCCGAACTCAAGCAGCGAATCGTCACAGTTGTTTATACCTGTCTGAACTTTTATCTACGAGGCGAGTCCATAAAGTAACTTTCCCACTCGTCCCACAGCTAGCAATCCAAATGTTGCGCGAAGCGACTGCGTGTACATGATAGAGTAATGTCCTGGCATGGCGCATGCGCTAGCGGAACTTCCCAAGTGCTCTCAGTAGCTTCGTTGCATTGGTTGAAGATGGACGCTCCTATTCCAGCTCCCGCCGCGTGAAGTGCGGTCAGTGATAAAGTTTTTGAATGCACAGGGCATAGAGCCGATTGAAATTGATCGTCAGCTGTGCCAGGTCTATGGGCCTAACGTCATGAGCAAGCAGACGGTGCGTTGCTCCACAAGGTCGTCTGTGATGATGTTTGGCCTCCCACTGCTCTCCTCGTCATGCACATTTTGGCGTCCTGCTCTCTTGAAGTGACTGTAAATATTGGGGGGTTAAATCATGGCTTTCCCAAAACATGTTACGAAATGTTTCATATAAAACTATTTTTATCTCGAAAAGGAAGCAAAAACGAGAAAAACTGTATTAAACTTTTTTGTTTGAAATATCTCAAAGAATAACCCCCTGAAATTAATGACATTACTTACGGTTCATCCTGTATTGTGTTTATTAGTCAGGAATTTACGCACGACTTATAAACGAGCCGTTCATCTTATAAGTCTGTACAAGAGTTTTTATTAATAAGACCATAATTCTGTAACTTCGTAAGATCGCATTTCCGGCTTACATAGTATTTGAAAAACTAGTTAGTTCGAAGTCCTCTACAACTCTACAAAATATGGGGAGGTAGTTCATAGACACCCTGTATATGATTTTTAAGAGGTTGAGTTCCTAGAAAGCTATAAAACGAAAAAATATCCGAACTTTTGCATTTTTACGGTCAGGTAATAAAAGTTATTGACTTTAGAAGTCGCAGGAAAATGTTAAATCCATTCAGATTCCTATCTCTGTACTTAATCGGAGATATAAATGCAGAAATATCCAATTTGATCGGATCTGAAATGTGTTTGTTAGAACTGATCTCCAACTTACTTTGCCTTTGGAATTTTGGAGTCTTCAGCTATCTTCACCGTACTCATGGAAATGTTTTCTTCCCAATAGTTCGAATTCCATATTATTTTGTTACCTGTGGGAACTTTCTTCACTACTGCACCTGTGAACTTCACATTTTTCCTTTGTTCCTCTATCAGGAATAATGGAACCTTCCAAAATCATGAGGTCGTGCTCTCTATCAGGGTACCTGGAATTCAATAATAGCCGTAGTTTGCGTAGCTGTATCGAGTTCATGCATTCTGTGTCAGAATGCTTCAAAATTACGAATGATTAAGTTTACACAGGGATTGCCCATGCATTAATAGCTAGTACCGACGATTTCCCAAACTCTGCAACAGCGATCTCACAGTCCACACCTGTGGAGTAACGGTTAGCACGTCTAGCCGCGAAACCAGGTGGTCCGGGTTCGATTCCCGGTCGGGGCAAGTTACCTGGTTGGGGTTTTTTCCGGGGTTTTCCCTCAACCCAATATGAGCAAATGCTGGGTAACTTTCGGTGTTGGACCCCGGACTCATTTTACCGGCATTATCACCTGGGTTGGGGACAACTGGCCACAGAAAATTGGCCACAGAGGCAACTCGCCACATAATTTAAAATCGTATTAAAGACAATTAGCCACATTAAAATTCAAGGCAATACTCAAATTCAAAACAATTTATAATATATTTCTATGGTAACACAAGACAAATCCAGAAGCTTTAAACTAATTCGGAACTATGGCGGAAGAAATTCACTTCACAAAATCAGAAAGAGGCTCTGACAAATTAATATAGCTTGCCTACATGTACACGAGACTTAGAGAAATTAAGAATGGATATACAGGGTGTTTCAAAAATACGGGGCATAATTTCAGGTATGTATTTCCCACATATAGATAATCAAAATAGTTCATTACAACATGTGTCCGGAAATGCTTTATTTCCGAGTTATGGCCTTCACAACATTGAAATTCACCGGAACCATACCTCATGTTTTAGAAGACACTCCACTCATCAATCGTCAACACATTCACTTCTTGCATGATGGCGCTCCTGCACACTTCAGTCGTACGGCACGCCGGTACTTGGATCGAAGGTTTCCTGATCGATGGATAGGTAGAGGTGGCCCAATTGCTTGGCCTCCATGCTCACTGATCTGAACCCTCTCGATTTCTACTTGTGGGGCCATTTAAAATCATTGTTTTATTCGTCTCCGGTGCCTGATTTGGAATCCCTTCGGAATCGAATTGTGGCATGTTCTGAGGACATACGCAATACTCCTGGAGTTTGGGATCGTGTTCGCAGGTCAATGAGACATCGATGTGAGGTCTGTATTCAAGCAGGAGCTGGACATTTTGAACACCTTCTGTAATGACGACCTGCGGAAAGAAAAACGTTCCGGTGAATTTCAATGTTGTGAAGGCCATAACTCGGAAATGAAGCATTTCCGGACACATGTTGTAATGAAGTATTTTGATTGTCTACATGTGGGAAATACATACCTGAAATTATGCCCCGTATTTTTGAAACACCCTGTATATGATATGCGTAAATCACTTCGTGATTTAAGACGGCGCTTATTCCGTCGGATCCCGGCCAACTAGTCACTCATTACGAGTGCACCTCAGCACATGTGTGGACTTCGGTCCTACGTTCATAGACATCTATGATGTAGTGCAGAGGGCGGCCACTAGAGGGAACCCAAGAGTTGGAACTTAAAACTGAGACGATTCTTCCGACGCCGGGGTGGAATCCGGTGTGGCTTAGTGGATAAAGCGTCAGCACGTAGAGCTGAAAACCCGGGTTCAAATCCCGGCGCCGGAGAGAATTTTTCTCCGTTCCATTACTCTTTCATCGTATGATGACGCAGAATATCTGCATGGAAATATCATATGTACTTCGGTACATTAAAATAATAATAATAATAATAATAATAATAATAATATATATATATAAGAATGGAGTTGTCTGGCGCTGTGACATGCTTGGCGGTGTAATGCAACAGTGACGTTATCAGAAGATGGAAGCAGTGTCGTCAAAGAACCGTCTGAACACAAGAATCATTCTGCAGACTGGGGAAGGATTAAGGCAAAGGAATGTGTAGAGGACATGAAGGCAAGGGCGGGGACTTCCCGAGAACCAACGTCTGTCATTATTCAAAATGAGTTACAGCGTATTGCAAGCGAAGCCAATGTGAATCTACCGAAGAAACCATCTATTAAAAAACTGTGCGCCGTGCCAGGAAGCTGCACCTACCACCTGAACCAAGCAATATTGACGAACTGAACGTTATAGCCGACAGATACATAGAGAGATTGGAAGGTGGTCATCCTCCTACCAAATGAAGCGGAAGTACATCGACATGGACAGACGAATATCACGTATAGTTGAAGAATACCCGGGGTACTTGAGAGCTGTAGGCCACAACCTAGAGGGACATTTTTGAAGCCAAATTTACATGTACATAGGAATTCACATACTTAGTGGAATTTACAATTATTAATCTCTATATCCATTCGCACAATATAGAGCTTCTGGAAGTCATGGATTTATCTTTGTACCTCAGTGTGGAAAATTGTCTATTTATGGCGAATTGTCCCAGTTCCCAAATTTCTGTGGCCAATTGTCAGGAACCGTTATCACCTTCATATCATTCAGACGCTAAATAACCTAAGATGTTGATAAAGCGTCGTAAAATAACCCACTAAAATAAAAAAGCGATCTCACACAGGTGCAGCGGGATAGTTTATACAGGCTTACCTGATTAAAAATTCAGTAAAATATTGTTTTCCATTCACTTGACGTATCTTATTCCCACTTCTGGCGTCTGTTTGCCTATAGACCTAAATGATTAACTCTCTGGAATGTAACTACTTGATAAATGTAGTTTCTTTTGGGGCAAAGTCGCCATTAAAAAGTTTCTGAGATATTAAACACGCCGGGAAGTTGGTGAACACTTGCTGTTCCATATACTAGTATTTAGCCATTAATTTTGTGGTAAGCAGCTTTGTTGTGTTTTAATTATGCAAGCATCAGTTTCTTTCCCTATTTCTGTGCTGCTCTATTTCATCGCCTTGTTTGATACTAAGATAGATGTATTTTCTGGTGTTTCTTATTTTGTTACAATGTCCTGAAAACTAGTTTTTCATTTTTTTCATTTCATTTATTGTATTCCATAGATCTTACATTGACATTGAAGCTGTAAGATGTGCAACAAGTCAACATTTTACAAGATTACAATTTTTTGGCGAGATTAAGTGAGGCGAGGTCGAGGTTCGCCATAATTACCTGGCATTTGCCTTATGATTTGGAAAAACCTCGGAAAAAACCCAACCAGGTAATCAGACCAAACGGGGATCTAACGCAAGCCCGAGCGCAGCTCCGGGTCAGCGGGCTAGCGAGTCTGCCGACTGAGCTACGTTGGTGGCTCTACACAAAAAATACAGTAGGCCTACATAGCAAGTAAGTTAATTCAATTCAAAAGCATAAACAAATGAACCAGTTTTTTTTCCAAAGTTATCTTTTTGTTTTCTGTTTTCTTCTTCTGTAATTATATTTTAGTTCCTATTTTATTTTACTTATTTATTTATATTATTATTTTTTATTTTAATATTATATCTGAACTGCGACCGAGCACGAGCGCTGCTCATTCGATCTCAAATTTTGTTAATGCTACTGTATCTTCTTTTTATATTGCTTGTATTATTTTATTTCTATTTCTCTTTGTTTGTTTTGTAATTATATTTCTTTATTCTGTATATTTGAAATAAATAAAATTGAAATTGAAATTTTTTTCCTTTTTGTTTTACTGACACTAACACAAACACAACACCCATGCCCGAGGCGGGACTCGAACCCACAACCCTTCGGACCAAGCGATAGAGACGTGCCGTGCCCCTACCGCTTGAGCCATCCGGGCCGGCAGACCAGTTGAGATATACAAAAATTGATAGTAAATATTATGCAAATTACTTCAAATTACAGGCATAACACAATTCCTCAGTTGTGTAGAAGGTATGAGTATGTAGAATTTCGGTTAATTGCGTCCTAAATCTTTTCTCATGGTTCTTCGAAGCTTTAATAATAAATTTGTATTAACAAAAGCCTCCCTAAATAAGAGTTCGATAGATCGGTCTACTAATCAATTCACAAAGAACAATAATTAAAAACAATTATGTGACAATTTGAAAGAGAAAAAAATCATTAAGATAAATGATAAGAAAACGTAGGTAAGATAATTTACTTATTACGGATATTAATTAAAATACCATCAGTGTTGCTAAGTTTTTTCGGATGAATATCCCTATAGATGTGTAAAAGTCTCCTCAATCAGTAAAAAGACATCGTCATCTTGGTCACATTACAGCTGTACGGCCTCATTTGATAGGATTCATGCATAATTAGGTAAGGTGATAATTAAAAAAAAAGTTTGTACTTACAGTTACAATTGAAATTGGGTCTCCTAGTTATTTTTCACTTCTCACCCACTATAAGTCCAATAATTTCGCCCTTTCTTTTGTCCCATTTGTATATGCTTTCATAATAATTATTTACGATATGAGTATTATAATATGAAGTTACAATAAGTATATCATACAACGTTTTATCCACTTTGATAAAAAATAATTTTTAATAAAAGTAATTGTAGGTCTATTATTTTTATTAGTTTTGAACATGTCTTTTGTGGAGAGGCGATTACATTATTGTTAGTTTCTTCCTACGAGAGGCGATTCGTTTATGTTTGTTTTATTAGTTTTGAACACGATAGGTTTTTGTTTATAACAGAAGAGCATCAGTACTAGGAGAAATAAACAAGCATTGTTAAAATGAGTTCAAACGAGGATTCAGATATTGAAAATGCTGCAATTGAATGTTTAGTACCATCGAAATAACGCGTAAGATATGAATGTTTATAATAAATAAAATCAATTCCACTTTATTTAATCTAATGTGTGGTTCACATTACGTAACCAGTAGGCAATAACAGTAGCATTACCAAAGTAGTTGCATAAAAGAAGTATCACTACCTACCTACAGAGGTGTGAAAATTATTAGAATAATCTTAATTTTAAAGGTTTTTTAATAGTTCCTTCACAAATATTAATTGAATTGATGAATATTGGTATATATTACTATACTGATGTAGGATATATTTACTGCTAACAATGCCGGAAAGCATTGTTGTACATTGGTATTTTTCTTATTTTACAATTGTTATGGGAATTCAGAAATTATTATATTATGTTGGCGGAATTGGAAACATAAAAAATTATATGCACAAAACAGATGTATACGTTCATTTGAACCTTCACAACAATGTAAACGCAAAGAACAATTTGTTTAAAGCATTTCTTAATTAAATTTTTTATGTTTCCAATTCCGCCAACATAATATAATAATTTCTGAATTCCCATAACAATTGTAAAATAACAAAAATACCAATGTACAACAATGCTTTCCGGCATTGTTAGTAGTACTATACTTCAGTATAGTAATATTCATAGCTCGGAACTTGGGGACTTGTGTGTCGTGCGCTTGAGTAAGGTTACAGGTACAGAGTACACAAAGCTCAAGCTGCAAGTGCTCAGGGACAGTCGTGTGTACTAAGAAAGTGGTCACATCGAATGGCAAGAAGACGAACGAAGAAACTGTGTCATGTCGAAGCCAATGACATTAAGAGAATTACAGGTAAATGATCTGTCTGAGGAATGAGAAAATACGTGTTATTCGAATGGGTGTTATGGAAGTTTGAAAATACATTTCTTAAATTTTAGGTACAGAATTTCGTGGAGGAATTATGAGGAGATACATTATTTTCTTCTAATGCAGAGTTTATATTTTGTAAGTTGTGCCACACATAAACTAGAGCTGGAAACGGGCATTCATTGAAAGACATTGCAGTCCTTTAAATTGATGGAAAATTTGTCCATAGCCATGGATCAAGTCGTAGAGGGACCTTCCCTAGTAGTGATACACTAATTGAAAACTATTTGCGAGAAAAATTTAGGATATACTTATCTTTCTCAGATACGAGATCTGCTGAAAATCGAAAAGGAAACAGTGACAGTGAAAATATTCAGTATTTCAAACCATTTTCCAAATTTGAAATTTTTTAAAATTTAAACTTTTAAAAAAGAAATTTGTAAAATTATCCATGATATATAATAGTAACAAATGTACTTTTTTTACCTTTTATTTCTATCGACTATATTCATGTTTTTATTGAATATCACTGGCTTCTGTCGGATTGTCAATTTATATTAAATGTGTATTTTTCTCTCGTTTTCTCTTTCTTCTTTATTCTTGCTCTTGTGTTGTATTTATTGATTTGAATTAAGTTACTTACTGTATTTAGTAAACTGTCCTTATAAATTTTATGTTATATTATTGACTAAGACCACACCGTACATGAGCCTGTGGCTCTTACGGTAGTGGCTAGAAACATTTTTATTTTATAAATGCAATTTTTACTCACTAGGTAGCTAGTTAAAATAAATAAAATAAAAAAATTAAAGTTTGCTCCCGTCACTTCATGTAACGTGGAAATAAGTTTCCTTCGTTTCAAATCATGTTTAACTAACAGACGAAGAATTTATGGGTTCGAAAATCTTCGAATGCATGTTGTCATACACTGCAAATGAAATGTACAGAGCAGAACTGTAAATTTGATGTATCTTGCATGTTTATTTATATATATGCTATAAAATTACGTGTTTCAACCTACCATAATATTATCATTATGTTGTTCCAGCCAGGAACCACTTTTCTAGCAGACCTGACAGTACCTCTGTGCTGGAAGCGGGAGTTTGTTGACATTGAAGTCCGGTCGCTTAGCCACGTTCAAAGACACAAGTCCCCAAGTTCCGAGCTTTGGTAATATTATATACCAATATTCATCAATTCAATGAATATTTGTGAAGGAACTATTAAAAAACCTTTTAAAATTAATATTATTCTAATAATTTTCACACCTCTGTAACTCGTTGCTTAATGTGTTTACAACATTTTTATTGGTGATGTAAAGTGCGTATCACATAATGAAAGTAGATTAAATAATTTAAGCATTCTTGTGTTACAGGATAGTCATAGCACACTTTTTTCAGGTTGCGCAAGTCTGGTTTCATACGCACAAGTGATGAAACAGTGCCTGTTAATAATTTACATCGTTTGTTTGATACCGTCTAGCAGCCACTTGTTCTTTTATGTACCCCAAGACTGTTGTCCAGTGTTGTCAAGTCGGGAGTCCGTGGAGGCCATTGCAGATCCACGATCAATCCATCTTCCTGGGAAGTTGCCGTTAAGAATATTACGAATTTCTATCGCGAAATGGGAGGCCATCCTGTTGCAGCCACATTTGATCCATAACATCTCTAGCAGTTAGTTCGGGTACCAACCACTCTCGAAACGTCCTCACGTCGCTAAATGTTGGTTCATAATAAATCGGAAACGAGAACGAGAAGGGAAATATTGTTAAAATGTATATATTTAAATGTGAGCATTCACAATTAACGAGAAGCTTGCCGGAGTTCGGGAACGGAAACGTGAAGTTCCCAAGTTTCAACTTTGCCGTTCTCCTTTCCGATTACTAGATCCATTCTTTGTCATGATAAAGCTATTAACGTTAACAGACTCATTAACATAAAAAGTACAGTCCAACCACAATACATTGTATAGGGTAAATGTTGGTAATACTGTGATAGTTATTTTTGAGAATTTATTACAATTTTACTGAGCGACAGGAAGATCGGTTTTTTGCGTCAACGTATTAAGGGAATGTTAGTGGACAAGTTTGTCTACAAAACTCATCCTTTTCTCGCTCAGTAAAATTGTAATAAATTCTCAAAAAGAACTATCACAATATCGATCGTCTAGTTCAAAAATGCGACAACTCAAAGAAACAATTTTTTAGATATCTTCAGTTGAAAGTTTCAAATAAATCACTTAGAAAGTAACAGATTTCTGGTTCATAACCACGACAATAAGAAATGAGTCAGTATTCAGGACGAGTTTATCACAGTCTTCCAGTTCATTATTAATACATTTCGAAATGTACTAATAGTGAATTAATAAAGTCCATAGTTATAATTACTTCTAAAGCAGTTTATTTAGTTTTTTTTTTCTTTTTGGTTGTAAATATGACTTATCTCAATACTGAATCAGAAAGAGCTCCGAAAAGGGGCTTTCAATAGTATAAATAACTAAAAAATGGCAATTTTTGAGTTGTCGCACTTTTGAACTGGACGATCGATATTACTCGTATCACAATATTACCAACCTTTACCCTATATCTAAGGGTACGGTGACTTATGGCCCGCCCTGTATGTTATAGATTCTTTGCGCCGTTTTAAGCAGGCAGAAAAAAACCATACACACAGTGAAAATTCCTACATTTTTGCAATTATTTAAACAAATCCCTAAATCCTTTCCCGCGTAAAAGAAATCTTACGTCAAAGCATAAATCCCTACCTAAGGCAACACTAAATACGAACCAGACAACTACCAGATTGTGTTAAATAATATCTTGTGTTGCAGGAAACCACCTGTAGGAAATAGACATTTCGTTTAGCATGTGATGTGAACGCTTGTGACTCGGAAACCAAGCATTTTCAAGCAAGGAACTATTTTCATTGTTCACACATATTCTTGAAATTATGCCGTTTATTTTTGGGACATTCTGTATAACCTTGAACTGTGGAAAGAAAACACAGATTTGCATTAACTTGACGAAGTTAGTCAAACGACGGCTGGTATTGACATACAGCGTTGTCACTCGTAAGTGTAGAATATTTATCTTCGAAGAACTGAAGTCGGATGAGGCCTGATAAACTTCAGTAACTAGGTGAACTTTATAGAACAGCGTGCGACGATATTTAACGCCATGTCAGCAAAATAATACGGCCAAACACGCTGCTCGGTGACATTAAATACATTGTGTGCGAGATCGTGCGTATTTGCTTGTTTTCCGCACAGAACCAATACGTGGTAAGTGTGAAATACCACATTCAGTATTCCCAACGTAACACACATAACAATTTCCCTCTTCTTACCGCTTAAGCGCCATATTCATTTTACTGCTTTAGGCTTTTAACATATTATTTTTAGAGACGTTTAACATAGTAATAATTATAAATTGGAAACTTACCACTGCAATTTCACCTAAATTGCAATGTTAATTATTGTTTTTAAATATTTGCAAAAATTAAGTAAAGTCTACTACTCCACGAAACTTATTGCATTCCTGATACAAGTAACATTAAGGATGCCGTGAAAAAATCAACAAGATTCCAGATGCCGATGTTATTACTGCAATATGTTATATAAATAATATTGTTAAAATATTAAAATGAAAAATAAATCATTACATAACCTTACCGTTTGTTTTAAGTTCGCATTTATAGACTGGGGGGGGGGGAAGACAGACGTATATCACGGCCTGCTGGAATATAGTAAACACAGAAAACATTTTATAGCAACAATGTTGAAGATAGATATTTTAGTTTTTAAAAGTTGCCGTCATTGAACAGAAACCAAGATGCAGATTTCATTGCAACTAATTGGAAATTCCTTTTTCAGGTATGTAATAAACGATCTTCGCACAAAATAATGTACGATACACGAGCGGTATGTTTGTTTTCATGTTCTCGAAAATTGAAAAAGCTCAACTACGTTCCGCTTTTTCAATCTTTTCCTCGACCATGAAAACGTCAACATACCGCTCTTGTAACGTATATTACTATTATTTTCTTTGCATTACTCAGAGCTTTGTTTCACCTGATAAATCCAGCAGCTAATGTGAATAGAACAGGAATTCAACTTAATCCTCGGAAAATATACACTGATATTGGAAAACAAAGACATTTACAAACATATATGTCATTAGAATCGGTGAGAAATGGAGTATTGTTCACAGACAAAAATATTCACAAAGGCAATCCACGATAGTCATGTGAACTAGAAATTATGAGAAACACGTAAATAAATCCAGCATAGGAAATGGGGGCAGTAAATGCAATTGTCCAGGCCGGGTTATTGAGTACGTTACAGCTGGATGTCCGACATTCTCTGATAATTTCTGCTTATCTGGAAATAATCAAGTTGGCAAAATTACACACTTCCACGTCCAGTCGGTGATTATTGCGAACCCTCAGTCATATTTTAAACATATTCCAGAAGCGGAGTTACAAGCTAATGAAGTCGTGTTGTATTGGACGGGGTCGTAACAAGAGACAAATCAGTAGATTGTAAGCTGGCCAGATATAGTTAGTTAACACGCTATAAAAAGGGCCCAGACCACAAAACTAGACAATGAAAATTAAACATAACGTAAGCGTTAACTTCTGAATGTAAACGTTACCATAAAATCAAAAAGTGAAACAACCATTCACGATGGAAAAAAAAAAAAAAACATAACCGCAAAGATACTTGGTAACCATGGAAACATAACAACGACGTCATTTCCTCATATTCTGTCGTATACTTCAGCGCTATATGATTGTGTATTGTTTTCAAATCACGTAAACATAAACATGAAAGTTTGCAAACTACAAACTTTCATGTTGACTTCTAATGGTAATGTTAATGTTTATGTAAATAATTTGGTAACCTGACTGCAAACTTCTGTGTTTGTTACGTTTATGTTTAATTTTCATTGTGAATGTACCTTAACGATCGGAAGAAAAAGTCTATAAAAATGATTTAACTTGAAATTGACGTAGTCTTCAATAACATATAAATATTATATTTCTATTTATATTTATAATAAAATTGATATATTTTTGTTAATACAATATGAAACGTAACTGGCCGTATATATCGATTGTAACAACGACAGCATTCATGGATAACAAGGAAGGCTGTGGAATACCATATAAACTGCAGTTTCACAATTTTCGTGTAGTATTGTCATTAACGTAAAATAAATATAAGTATATGAATAATTTAGACTTAAGCCGGGAACGAGAATCGGAACAGTAACTGGAAGCGGAGGACATGATCTTGAAGATTTTTGATTCACAATAAACCGAGAAAGGAATCGACTATGCATATCGATATGTATGTCAATAACGATATGTAAAGTCGATACTATGCATTCTGATGTTATTTGTGTATAATTGACCAATGGCGTTCTGTCATGAGTACAAGCTAGCCAACATAAACACAGGTTAACCAACTTTAGAATTTATGACAGAATATTTAAGAATTCAATAGGGATATCTTATACGAAGTTTTACCGTCAGATGGCAGGAGTGTTCCATGCGGCGCAACATGTTGTAGGGCTATGTTATGTCATATGCTACAGTTGATTACGTTTTCCCGCTTGTTGGTTTTCTGTGCGTGTCAAAATTATATTTACAATTATTTTGTATAGCCTGGTATAATTTAATATAATTCAGTATTTTCTTACCTCATAATTTAATTTAATTTACAATAAATAATAACGTAAACCTGTATAATATTGAGCGATTCCCCGAGATGGGTGGGGAAATCTGCAGTATGCAGAATATAGATACGAGTAAATTGAATGTTCATGAACCTAAACGAGAACTTTGAGAACAATATGCACGAATAAAAAAATAGGAAATATGTCGAAAGTGAATATTGCCCTCTTTAATAATTAGTATTTAAGAACCGTACGCTAAAAACAGGATATGCAGCCACCAATGTGTTTTTTTTATAGGGAAGAGACTATCGAGATTGAATTCCTTGTATTTTTTCTGTACTTGCAGAAAGATCAAATGAAATTTTTAATAGGATGATACGATGACACGATTAGTAGTGTGTTTTGTAGTTTAAGGACATGCGGTTTTGAATACTGTGTGGGATGATTTTGAAAATTTGAATCAAAACATGGCTTTAATAATTAGGGTACAGTACATTAAAAACATTATTCACGAAATGGATTTCACTAGGGATCGTCCTGGATAATAAACATTCCAGTTTATCGAGAGTTTACTGCAGGCGTAAAATTCGGAGACTCCTACAACTACTGCATATAATCTAGGCTAACATAGCTCGCTGTCGAGGTTGCATATGTTTTTATTAATTTTTCTTTTTCCTCTTCCAAAACGAAACTGTAGTCAACAATTCCTTACTTGAAGTAGTTACTTTTATTTAATAGCTAGCACTTTCGAGGCGCAATTTAATTACTTATATTTTTTAAGGTTTAAAGCATATATTCAGAATATTTCGGGACCTGATTGAAGACAAAAAGCTTTCCCTGGTTTTTACATATAGGAACATAACAAAAATTTGCCATTTTTAGTTGTTTTTAAGAGTATTTAATATACTAATACACTACGTATATCCTCAATGTTTACATACCGAAAAACAAATGCACACGCAAAGCGCATCCCTCATAGTACACGTGCGCTATCTGTTGGTGCTAGTTCAGGATATCCCTATAGACATGGTAATGTGACCACATATACAAGTAGTATGCTGGTATTGAAAGTGATTCTACTGAATTTAGTTAGAAACGATGCATAAAGAAGAAATTATGTCACGGCCTCCTTGATACAAAATATACGACGATCAAATACTTTTATCATGACAAAGAATGAATCTAGTAGACTGTATTGTATTGTATTGTATTTATTAACATTCCATGGTATTCATACATTGCTTTACAGCTAGAATATGGAACAAGTCAAAAAAACTTAATACTATTTAAAGTCTTAATTTATAGTCACAGTCTAGATGAAATGTATATATATATATACAGACGAGATTTACAATATAGTCTACTAGTACAACACATAGTTTTAGTATCAATTTCATTTAGTGTTTTTGAATGGCATGAATTCACCTACAGAATAGAAGGCGTGAGAAATTAGGTACTTCTTTAATTTGGCCCTAAATAATCTTATGTTTTGAGTTTCATTTTTTATATCGATAGGGAGGCTATTAAAAATTTTTACTGCCATATAACACACTCCTTTTTGATAGCACGATAGACTTGCCGATGGAGTATGAAAGTCATTTTTTGACGTGTATTTATGCTATGAACTGTTGAATTAATTACAAAGTTTTCACGATTACATACGAGGAAGATTATTAATGAAAAGATATATTGACAAGCCATGGGCATTATTTGTAGTTTTTTTAAAATAGTCCTACACGATTCCCTAGATTTGGCACCTACTATTATTCCAATTACTCTTTTTTGTAATAGAAATATACTGTTACTATCTGTGGAATTTCCCCAGAATATTATTCCAAAACTCATTACCGAGTGGAAGTATGCAAAGTATATTGTTTTTAAGGTATTGATATTTACTATCTTTTGCATAGATCTAATAGCAAAACAAGCTGAATTTAGTTTAGGAGTAATTTCTTTAATATGATTTTTCCAATTTAACACATTATCGATTTTTAAGCCAAGAAATTTGGTTGTCGTTCTTCCTAATAGGGATCTGTTGTTAATTATTGCGCTAGAAATTTGCGAGGTTGAATTTGGACAGGATTTAAATTGAATTATGTTAGTTTTGTTACAATTTAATACCGATTTATTGACTGAGAACCAGAACTGTAGTCGGAAACGAGAACGGCAAAGCTGAAACTTGGGCAACTTCACGTTTTCGTTCCCGAACTCCGGCAAGCTTTTCGTTAATTGTGAATGCTCACATTTAAATGTATACATTTTAACAATATTTCCGTTCTCGTTTCCGATTTTTTGTGAACAAGCCTTTAGCGAGCGGAATTCGTATTCCGAGATAGAGCTTTGTCGTGGGTTAGAATGACAATTATGCTGATTATGAAAAGTATCTCAACTGTAATGCGAATACCAGGTAATTTCACGACGAATTTTGCTGAAATATGATGTCGATATCATCAGTGTCACCGACGACGGTATATATCCTCGCAGTTGGTACGCCTGCAACATCGTGACGTGACCGATTAAAAAGGAACATTGTACAGATAGGACGGGCCGGAACTGTTCAATAAGCCATTGTTGCTTATTTCTGTAATCATGATAGCCTACCTCAGTCTTTATATCTGTGCTGAAGCCAAAGCGTCTATTGTGAGTATAAAACAATAGGCCTACCATAGTAGGTAGATACATGTTGCAACCTCCAGCTATGAATAGGGTTTCCAGATTTTCTTTAACAAACTGTGTGTTGAACAAACTTTACTATAGTGGTCTTACTAATAAAAATTCTATATACAGACGTTTAACTGTCTTATACTTATACAATGAGTAGATCGTTTATAAGTTGTGTGTAAATTCCTTACTAATAATCACTACATACGTCGTGTATAACAGTATAACTGTTACACAGCTACGTCATAGTTTCGTCATTACTTCGTTACGAAAGGTAATAGAATATCAGAGGTTCTCTACTGGTACCGGTAGAGCGCTCTAGTGTGGCGTGCTGAAATATCGATAGTACAACTAGCTCTAATCGATTACCACACTACATTTTGGTCAAAGAGTACAAGCTACAGCAATATTATTCTAATAATTCTATAATCTTTGGTTTGTTCTTCTGTGGTTACAAGGTAAACATCATCATAAAATGACAGTCGATACGAACAGCTGTTAAAGGGGCGGCCATTTTTTCACAATTTACAACGCTTAAACAAGGGGTTTCGTGTATATAACTACCGCAAAGCAATTCCCATTGTATACCAACTCTGCATAAGTCACTTATAAAAACTATACACGGTTTATTAGTAAGACTGTAGGTCTATACAGAATGTAACAAAAATACTGGGACAAATTCTGGGATCGAGTTCTCCATACCAAGGATTGGAAGTTCCGCGTAAAAATTCTTTCTGCGTGTTAAAATATATAACTTATGTCATAAATATAACAAAATGTAATGAATTCTAAACTTGATGTAATATATAAACGGTCTTACTAATACAAACTCGTATACAGACGTTTAACTGTCTTATACTTATAAACGGTCTTACTAATAAACCGTGTACAGTTTTTATACGAGACTTATGCGGAGTTGAGACAGAAAACTTTACTAATAAACCGTGAATAAGCGATGGATGTATAAACAGGCTGTAACTATACAATGGGAATTGCTTTGCAGTAGTTATATACACGAAACCCCTTGTTTAAGCGTTGTATATAGAGAGAAAATGGCCGCCCTTCTAACAGCTGTTCTTATCGACTGTCATTTTATGATGATAGATGCCTTGTAACCACAGAAGAACACACCAAAGAGCACAGAATAAGTAGAATAATATTGCTGTAGCTTGTACTCTTTGACCAAAATATAGTGTGTAATCGATACTTAACACGGCACACTAGAGCGCTCTACCGGATGCAATAGAGAAACTCAGGTATTCTATTACCTTTCGTAACGAAGTAATGACGAAACTATGACGTAACTGTGTAACAGTAGTACTGTAATACACGACGTATGTAGTGATTATTAGTAAGGAATTTACATACGACTTATAAACGAGCTACTCATTGTATAAGACAGTTAAACGTCTGTATATAGAGTTTTTATTAGTAAGACCGAAAGTGAATAGGTAGTTTGTAAGTCATGAGTAAATTCCTTACTAATAATCACTATATACGCCGTGTATAACAATACTACTGTTACACAGATACTTCATAGTCTCTTTATTATTTCATTGTGAAAGGTAACAATAACTGAGATTCTTTAATGCGTCCGATAGTGTGCGCTAGTGTGCCGCGCTAAGTATCGATACTACAACTTGGCCTGACCGATTATCACGCTTTATTTTTTTATGAAAGAGTACAGATAAAGCAATATTATTCTAATTATAATCAGATCTCCATACAATGATTACCGGTATAACAATAATATCCTCTATACAATATGGAGTAATAGATCTTCGGCGCTCTACACAGCACGTATTTATTCATTCATTCATTCATTTATTCATTCAGTGTTCTGCCCAAGGGCAGGTCTTTCACTGCAAACCCAGCTTTCTCCAATCTTTCCTATTTTCTGCCTTCCTCTTTGTCTCCTCATATGATCCATATATCTTAATGTCGTCTATCATCTGATATCTTCTTCTGCCCTGAAGTCTTCTCCCGTTCACCATTCCTTCCAGTGCATCCTTCAGTAGGCAGTTTCTCCTCAGCCAGTGAGCCAACCAATTCCTTTTCCTCTTCCTGATCAGTTTCAGCATCATTCTTTCTTCACCCACTCTTTCCAACACAGCTTCATTTCTTATTCTGTCTGTGGACTTTACACGTTCCATTCTTCTCCATATCCACATTTCAAATGCTTCTATTCGTTTCTCTTCACATCGTCGAAATGGCCATGTTTTTGTCCCATACAATGCTACACTCCATACAAAGCACTTCACTAGTCTCTTCCATAGTTCTTTTTCCAGAGGTCCGCAGAAAATGCTCCTTTTTCTATTAAAAGCTTCCTTTGCCATTGCTATCCTCCTTTTGACTTCCTGTCAGCAGCTTATTTTACTGCTTATAGTACACCCCAAGTATTTGAAGCTGTCCACTTGCTCTACTGCCTCATTTAGAATTCGTAAAATTAGCTTCATTTAGCTCCAGTAGCATATCCTTTAGTATCATCTCCTCTTCTGCTAACAACGCCGTATCAGCAGTAAAGCTTGTGCACTTTATTCTTCTTCCTCTTACTATCACTCTTTCGATGTTTGGAAACACTTCTTTACTAAATCCTCCAGGTAGATGTTGAACAGGGTAGGTGATAAAGGACATCCTTGACGTACTCCTCTCCCAATTTCACTTCCTTCTGACATTTCTTTTCCTATCCTGACTTTGATTCGTTGTTTCATATAAAGATTACTGAACAGTCTCCTCTCTTTCCTATCCACACCAATTTTCTTTAGGATCCCCACCAGTTTATTCCAATCCACTCTGTCGGAAGCCTTTTCTAGGTCCACAAATACTACATACACTTCTGTATTCTTCCTTAGGTATCGTTCGCCGATTGTCCGTAGCAGTCCAATAGCATCTCTCGTACCGTTTCCCTTCCTGAAGATGAAAATGTTTTTTTTTTTTTTTTCAATACTTTAGGGGTAGTAAAATATAGGTACCACAATTTTCGATATTTACCATTTTATTATTAGAATTTTATACCTCCAACCAGTAAAACAACGTTGGAAAAAAATTACTTACTTACTTACTTACTTACTTACTTACTTACTGGCTTTTAAGGAACCCGGAGGTTCATTGCCGCCCTCACATAAGCCCGCCTTTGGTCCCTATCATGTGCGAGATTAATCCAGTCTCTACCATCATATCCCACCTCCCTCAAATCCATTTTAATATTATCTTCCCACCTACGTCTCGGTGTCCCCAAAGGTCTTTTTCCCTCCGGCCTCCCAACTAACACTCTATATGCATTTCTGGATTCGCCCATACGTGCTACATGCCCTGCCCATCTCAAACGTCTGGATTTAATGTTCCTAATTATGTCAGGTGAAGAATACAATGCGTGCAGCTCTGCGTTGTGTAACTTTCTCCATTCTCCTGTAACTTCATCCCTCTTAGCCCCAAATATTTTCCTAAGCACCTTATTCTCAAACACCCTTAACCTATGTTCCTCTCTCAAAGTCAGAGTCCAAGTTTCACAACCATAAAGAAAAAAATTACGAAAGTAATATGTTATTTTCGACATGCAACAGTATTTTACTGGGAGTGCGAAATGCTCGTTTGGAGAAATCCGCGTGCCTTGTGAACGGGCTCCAAGTATCTGCTTGTGTGTAGTCCCCGGTAGTATCTACGCAATATGTTGAGTATTTCTCTTCAGAGCAGTAGCAGCAGCGGCTGTAAAACAAGAGAGGCAGTGCGGGTACAAGTAATATTAAGCTCACATGTGCTCCATGCTCTGCTGTTTGGAATCGATGGGATTATATGGCGTTATGGGGGCAGCGGTGGACTGCCTCACCTGTCGCCGTTCTAAACTCGGCCGTCGCACTTCTAAAGGCAGGGTTTGGTCGTCGGATATTTGACTGCCACGGACACTGTGCAGAAGAAAGATCGCTTCTAATTGAATTGTTTGATTCTGCGCTTACCGTCTGTAATTATTATGGAACCTTTGGCTGTATCGTATTTTAGCAACAAAGCCGTCATTCATGTTGTGACCTGGGGCACGCAGCCAGCTCCGTGCTTGTATTACACATGCTGAACTCTATTAAGGGGCGGAGGGGCTGTGTTGGGCACAGGGTGCCTCGTATCAACGTGATTCAGGGAGCACAAGCGTCTAACACTGACATGGACTGCTTTAAAACTCGTAGATGCAGTCTCTGGTAGGCCTACTCTAGTTGCATCGTGTATTTTTTTTTATTTTAGTTGATTACTTAACGACGCTGTATCAACTACTAGGTTATTTAGCGTAGATGAGATTGGTGATGGCGAGATGAGGCCGAGGATTCGCCATAGATTACCTTGCATTCACATTACGGTTGGGGAAAATCTCGGAAAAAAACCCAACCAGGTAAACAGCCCAAGCGGGGATCGAACCCGCGCCCGAACGCAACTTCAGACCGGCAGGCAAGCGCCTTAACCGACTGAGCCACGCCGGTGGCTGCATCGTGTATTACGTAGTGTTTTAAAGTCGTTTTATTTCATACTACGAGTATGGCTCATTTCGCTACTTTATGGTGTTACAAAATGGCCGCAAACAGAACATTAACAGTACATTTTTTTAAAAGACATGTTGGTTCACAAAAGTGTGGATACAATTAATAATTATATATAATAATAATAATAATATTATTATTATTATTATTATTATTATTATTATTATTATTATTATTATTATTAAGTTTTCAGTCAACAGATTATCTGACCTCACAAATTGAAAAGTGTATTTGACTGAAAAAAAAGCTCTCACAACCTTTTCAAAATTAATAATAACCTATTAACTAAAATACACTCAGGGACAAAAAAAAACCGGACACTTCTATATTTGCTTGTATTTTGTTGCCAATTATTTCAAAATGAAACAAAACCCATTTAAACAAAATAATGTTTCATTTAGCACCTTATACGACAACATTTGAAAAAAAAAAATCTCTGATGAGAAAATTCACAAAAAATTACAAAGAGCGTATAACTATGGCATCGTTTGGTCTAACTGTTTTTTCATTTTATGGTGCCTTAAACATTAAAAACTCTTTTTAGTAACGGGTATTACCCCCTCTGGCTTGAATAACTGCATCCATACGTCTTGGCATGCTCTCAATTTGGTTAGCAATGTCTTCTTGAGGAATAAGTTCCCATTCTTCGCCAAGTGCTCGCCTCAACTCTTGTAACGATTCTGGTCTCGGTCGTCTATTCTTAACACGCCGTCCCAGCATGACCCACACGTGTTCAATTGGGTTCATGTCTGGACTCCTTGCTGGCTATGGAAGAACATGGATTCCCACTTCTTGGAGATAATCTCCGACTGCATGGGCAATATGCGGCCGTGCATTATCATGCATTAAAACAAAATTATCGCCTACAAATTGGCCAAATGGCACAACATGATCAGCCAAACATTCATTTATATACCTATCAGCTGTTAGTCTTCCATTTTCAACAAAAACCAACTCTGTACGAGCATCCGTACACACTCCTGCCCAAACAATCACTCCACCACCTCCATACGGCACATTTTCGGAAATGCAACACTGTGAAAATCGTTCTCCCCTCCTTCTCCAAACTCTTTCACGTCCATCAGGTGAGCACAGATTGAAACGGGACTCATCGGTGAACAGAACACAGCTCCACTGTCCATTTCTCCAATCCCTGTGATCATTTGCAAAACGCAGTCGTTCAACTCGATGCATCCTGAGAAGTCTGGGACCAGTTGCAGATCTACTTGATATCAGTCCACTTGCTTTCAACCTCCTTTTAACTGTTTTGGCCGAAATTGGGCGTCCATGCATGTTAACAAATTGCTGGGCTACACTAGTAGCTGGCAGGTTGCGCTCCCTAAGAACTCTCAACATCATATACCTGTCTTCATTTGGATTTGTAGCTCTTGGACGACCCGAACCTGGTCTTCTGGTATATTCTAGGGTCTCTCTATACCGTTTTATGGCATCATGGGTTGTACTTCTAGCCATATTCATAACATTTGCAATGTAACGTACACTGCGTCCATCATCGTAAAGGGCTACAGCTCGAGCCACATCTTCAGGTCGCATCTTGTTTTAAGACAAATGTTACAACCCCACTTAAATTCAGAAAATGTAAAAATAAAGAAATAACGAATGATAACGATAATGAAGCACAAAATGGTTGAGACAAAATTGTTATAGCTGAGACTCCGAAAGCAAAATGTAATATTTGGTTGTAATGGCTTGTTTATAAAACAAAAAACAATCAACAATGTATACACGTCTCCATAACAACAGATGACTACCATAATATTGTATGAGAAGATAATGTTTTGCAAAATACCAGCAAATATTAAAGTGTCCGGTTTTTTTTGTCCCTGAGTGTATTTTCAGACAACTATGGCATTCACCACGACGAATTAGACTGCGTGCTCTCCCACCAACAGCATTTGCATCACAGCTTCTCCATCTCTTTTAAATTTACACATTATATTTAACATTTTAACATAGTTAATATCAAACTGTACAAATTTAATTTTAATGATACGACCTAATGAGAATACGTCTTAGCCTTTAATTGTATAAGGTTAATATCATGCTATGCCTTCTCCTTGTCTTATATACACACGAGAATCTAGCATCAGTGTTCAGCTTTACCATGTACAGTTTACCTCAAGAGGCACGAAATCATAATTGTAAATGCCAGTACGTGCATTACTTACCATGTTATTAATTGCTAGATCAACTTATCACCTATTTTAAACATTGTTTGCATCTCATGCACCTGAAGATGACTTTTTAAAGTCGAAAATATTAGTGACTTCGTACTAAATATTGTGATGTAACAGATTATCTGACCTCACAAATTGAAAAGTGTATTTGACTGAAAGCTTAGTATTATTATTATTATTATTATTATTATTATTATTATTATTATTATTATTATTATTATTATTATTATTATTATTAATTAACAGTACAATGTACTCGAAGCAAAAAGGAACGCCACTATCACCAACATATGAATAAACAATGACAAACTTAATTAGTAAATTAAAAACTAAACAAGTGAAGGTACTCAATAGAAATTATACAGACAAAGTCTCCTTATTTACTTACAAATTATTTTATCACATTTCAAAGTTGGTACAATTCGGACCAATCCATTCTCAGCAGATTTTAGGTGTGTTAATTGAACAATGACCGGCCCCGCAATGGGCATCATGCCAATAACTTGAACATTATTATTAACTAAAAAATGCGACATAGTGAATTAAAACAACACTAAGGTCAATATTGAATTTGTAACATGGGCTGTTCCATATGAAATCGGACAACATTTCAGAAAATTTGACTTCGCATTTAAAAAAAGAAAGGTGCTTATGCCATTGAAAGGCCTTCACTAGACAATACTAATAGTGGGTTAAAATATCCCCAACTAGTATCACTTTTCATTTTATAGGGCGTCATATTTATCGTACTTTCGTAAAATTCTTAGTTTTGGAAGAACATTCCTCAGAGACATTTAGTGGTAGGATTTTCAACGGCATCTCATTTTAAGGCAGACTCAGAGAGTAATATAATGACTTTGGAGGGATTTTTTTTTTTTTAATTTTTATTCACTTGACCAGGCAGATTTATTTATATTACTTTTTTCCTTCACGAAATAGCTAAAATATAAAAATACGACAATGTGAGTGACTTAATATAGAATAAAACACAATTTACAGATGCAAAATTTTATTTGGGTAAGGGTGGAAAATAAAATAAAGAAAAGAATTCTCATCGTGGATTTGTCCGCCACGCGGCTCCCTCCCACAGCGAGCTGAGCGTGCGTAGTTGGCCAACGCTAGCAGCTCGTAAGTTCCGTCATGCGTGTAGTTCACGCATTCGAAAACAACTCGAAATGAAAGATGTATTTATCTGAGTACTAAAATAATTTATACAGATATTACATAATCACCAAAGCTCGGAACTTGGGGACTTGTGTGTCGTGTGCATGAGTAAGGTTACAGGTACAGCGTACACAAAGCTCAAGCTGCAAGTGCTCAGGGACAGTCGTGTGTACTAAGAAAGTGGTCACATCGAATGGCAAGAAGACGAACGAAGAAACTGAAACTGTTTCACGTCGAAGCCAATGACATTAAGAGAATTACAGGTAAATGGTCTGTCTGAGGAATGAGAAAATACGTGTTATTCGAATGGGTATTATAGAAGTTTGAAAATATATTTCTTAAATTTTAGGTACAGAATTTCGTGGAGGAATTCTGAGGAGATACATTATTTTCTTCTAACGCAGAGTTTATATTTTGTAAGTTGTGCCACACATAAACTAGAGACTGGAAACGGGCATTCATTGAAATACATTGCAGTCTCTTAAATCGGTGGAAAATTTGTCCATAGACATGGATCAAGTCGTAGTGGAACCTTCCCTAGTAGCGACACAGAAATTGAAAACTATTTTCGAGAAAAATTTAGAATACTTATCTTTCTCAGATACGATATCAGCTAGCAACTGCTGAAAATCGAACAGGAAACAGTGACAGTGAAAACATTCAGTATTTTAAGTTTGCTCCCGTCACTTCATGTGACGTGGAAATAAGTTTCTTTCGTTTCAAATCATGTTTAACTAACAGACGAAGAAGTTATGGGTTCGAAAATCTTCGAATGTCATACAGTCATACACTGTAATAAAATGTACAGAGCAGAACTGTAAATTTGATGTATTTTGCATGTTTATTTATATATATGCTATAAAATTACGTGTTTCAACCTACCATAATATTATCATTATGTTGCTCCAGCCAGGAACCACTTTTATAGCAGACCTGACAGTACCTCTGTGCTGGAAGCGGGAGTTTGTTGACATTGAAGTCCGTCGCTTAGCCACGTTCAAAGACACAAGTCTCCAAGTTCCGAGCTTTGATAATCACTACTGTTTACTGATGGTTACGGTTGGCATAATTTTTGCTTTTAAGACAATACATAATCACTATCTTACCTTAATATAGCAGGTTTTTTTTTTTAATTTGGTGCAACACAATAAAGGAAAACTCTCAAACATTGGAATTGAATAACCACTGTCACCTTGTAATAATACACACAGAAGATTGGCTGGTGGGTCACGTATTCGTCTCATTCCTTGTGTTATAACCAGACATCGAGATTTTGGACCCGATAGAATAAGTTTACTACGTCCGTACTATAGGCAGCTTTTTCATTGTGTTGGAGTCGGCAGAAGAAGAGACATGTGTACACGAAACCAAGTTCAGTCCAGTCTGCTGGTACTGTACAGTGATGTTCCAAAAAAAAGGCAACTAATTTATGAGACATTAAAATAAAATGATTGTTAGAGGAGAAAAATTCTATAGGACCAAAAAATTAATCTTTACATAGATTAAAATAAAAAACCTATCATGCGAAATTTTCAAGATTAATTAATATGCATTTCCTTTCGGCTTCTGTCATAAGCACAAGTGCAATACTTACTCAACATACATAATAATTCTGCACAGCATACACAACTTATGAAGTACAATACATGGTACTGTTACAATGTAGCCTACTACAACACACATTCTGAAGGTCTCAGAACTAAACTTTCTTCGGTAGTCGGCAAGACTAAAGTTTTTATTGGGAGAAGCTCCGCTCTACATCACATGATATAATGGATTTATTTTAGCAGGTTATTTTACGACGCTTTATCAACATCTTACGTGATTTAGCGTGTGAATGAGATGAAGGTGATAATGCCAGTGAAATGAGTCCGAGTTCCAGCACCGAAAGTTATCCAGCATTTGTTCATATTGGGTTGAGGGAGAAAAGCCCGGAAAAAACCTCAACCAGGTAACTTGCCCCGACCGGGAATCGAACCCGGGCCACCTGGTTTCGCGGCCAGACGCGGTAACCGTTACTCCACAGGTGTGGATGATGTAATGAATGCAAAACGAAAAAGACTAAGTCATTGAAATCTATCTTCGCTACCCCAGCAGTGTCCGTAGACTTCTTCCCTGCTAGCATGTCTTTTATGTCACAGAATATCGCATATATTCTTAGACTAATCACATAGATGCACAGATCAAAACTAGACTACTAGCTATCTCCCGTCCCCTCTTCTGATAAAGTGAACTAGGTGAACGGGACTGTTTTTATTGTCAGAACAGTACCTCCTCTCCCTGCATTATGAGTATGACTGAGTAAATAAAGCACATGGGACGACAGGTAGGTCGCTACCATCACTGCCCCCACCCACTACAGTCCAGCTATCCAACTTGAAATCGCTCTGTTTTCATATATCGGGTCTAAAGTCTCTAAGCCTGGTTATAACAACACACCAGCTGTTTCAAGGCCAGCTGATAAGAATATTCTGGCTGCTCTCACATCGTCGCAAGACGCTGCAGGGAACGCGTATTTTTATAGCGAGATTTGAAATATTTATTTTAAGGCTTTTCATTTAAAATAGCATTTTAAAAAAAATTGTATGGTTTTTGTCTCAACAATAACTAATATTATAGTATTTTATATCCATACTTTTTTGGTGGTAACATGTTATAAATCACAAAAAAAAAAAAAAAAAAAACAATATATCCATAATTTCCACAAACAATAAAATATATGTGTTATACCCCATTGATACACTTAAATGTGCACTATAAAATTAGCTATACCTTAAGTTTTTATTTCCAAGCCAGACGTAGTAGTACACGTTGAAAGTAAGAATAAAATAGAAAATACGCTAAATTTTAAGGAATTTTATCTGCAAAACTACTGAGCTAAAGAAAGTCAAAATTTATACATTTACTAGTTCCCACATACTAAATCTCTGTACGAATTTTCAGACAATTCATACATGGCATGGTATTTCGTTGTCCGATTTCATATGGAATAGCATACCACAATATTGTAGAACTGACCTACAACTCTAAGGAATAACGTATGAATTAGTAAATAATATTTAAGTCTATATCTGCACCATGTTTATATTTATTGTGCAGTTCACGTTATCCATTACACAAATCGATGGAATATTACTTCTATCGATTGTGGAAGCCGTACACTGGACTGCAAAAGAAATACCAGTAGGCCTAATAAATTATATCGTTTTCCGAAGAATTTAGCATGGCGAGGTGGAAAGCTATTTTCCTGATATTAGTTTTTCAAAAAAATATGTAAATACGATTTTTGTAATATCTTCATGTTATTATTTAATATGTACTGATTTTAAATTATTCATATACTTTTATTTTACAACGTTAATGACAATGCTACACGAAAATTGTGAAACTGCAGTTTATATGGTATTCCACAGCCTTCCTTATTATCCATGGATGCTGTCATTGTTACAATCGATATATACGGCCAGTTACGTTTCATATTGTATTAACAAAAAAGGATCAATTTTATTATAAATATAAATAGAAATATAACATTTATATGTTATTGAAGACATACATGAACAAGCTGAATGATCTAGTGATAACAGAGCAATAATAGAGTTTACATGCAAAGCCTTCTGTGTATCTCTATTTCTATAGTTTCCTAAGCGAAGTCCACGTAACACGATAATGTTTCAAATCGATAGCGACTTGGACTCGGCATTTCTTTTGCAGCCAGTGTACATAGCTGAGTCTGTTCTCCTTCTAAAACTTCTACAAAATTTCTACCTTCTTGGATCATTCTCCCATCACTTCGTTACATTTATCCGACACTTCTTTTCGAACTTCAAAATATCCATACAAATCTCCCTCCATGACTTTTCGTTTATCAACTGTTCCTGCATGGATAACCCCGTAATGAGCATAGTTTGTTCACCAACTTCAACAATACATACGGGCCAGTTCATTCTCAGCATATTTTAGGGGTGTCATTTTCTACCGGTTGTTCATTACGTATACATGTTAATATCCATTTATTAAGAATAATTAAATTCGACATAATATGAAGTAAAATATAGTACGTAACAAGGATTGAAAGTGTTTTACGAATTCGTTTCAAAATTCCAGCCTATTTGAACTCGTCTGTAAAACCTCACTTTCAACCTTGTAACGTAAATGACTATTAAAATTCTTTGGAGCTTATGGAACTGATCTTAACCAGTGATGTGCCTCTACACATGAAGTTTGATTGTCTACATCTACACGTAGACAATGTGGACTATGTAATCTATGTAGATAAATGTACTATTTTTAGAGTTCGTAAATTTGAGTCTACGCGATGCAAGTATAAAATAAACAACATAAATGAAAATGCTTATTACAAATGACAGCAGGTTTAAGAAAGTAAAATCAGCTGCCAAAGAATTAATATTTGACAACGAGTTTCTTGAGGATGCACAGGAAGTACCCAATTTTACAGTAATCACTATTTCTCAGAAACCAGACACTTCAATTGCAAATGGAGTACATTTGTGGCTGCATGTAAAAATTTTCAGCCAATTTCAGAATTTGACAAATAATGTTTATTGTTAATAAAATAACATGTACAAAAATACAGTCTTAATTCTTCCCTGAAGGAGTAAAAATTCGTGCTCAGGGAGTTATGTAAACACATACTGAACACAAACAAAGATAATTATTTGACACAAAGTGGGTCAAGAAACAAATATATAAGAATAAATCAACTTTAAAAATACAATTTCAATTTTAACAACTTAAATCATACAAATACATACACATATTAAATCAACATATATTTTTTAACAATTATATTCCTAATGCTATTTTTTAAATTTCTGAAACCCAAGGGTATTTGGACCAAAGTAGGTACCATGGCTAAGAGCATGTGGAATCTAGGAAAGAAATGGCTAATAATGTTTTATAAATTCGAAAATTTTTACGTTTTGTTTGGAAGAAAGAGTCATTTTTCGTGAGAATTCTCCATAAAACCAGAGTTTTTTTTAGTTCAAAATGTGATTATGAAGTAATTTCATGAATTTCTATCAATATCGCGAAAATTTGCGGATATTTCATTTAATTTTGAACTTTCATTAAGGAATTTGTATTTTCCATGCATTAAATTAAGTTTTTAACACATTTCGCGTATACCTTTAATACCAAAAAAATCACACCCCTAGTGATAATACCATTTGGCACCTGAGAAAATAATTTTGGGTGAGAAAGATAATTGGGACACCCTTTATAGCAATTTCATCGATGCTAGACAATCGTGCATTTGATATAGCGTTGTTAAATGAGAAGAAAGAAACGACTGAAATTGGCGATCTCTACTTTTTCAGTAAGCATTACATCGACTGAAGAAATTCTGCCGCACCCTTCCAAAGATCCCTGGCGTCTTCTGTACGACGTCACAGGTTGTTTGGATCCTAGCAACCAATTCCTTCTTAGTGCCCACTGGGGTTTCGTAAACCAACGACTTCATGTGGCACACTACCTTGGATCGATAGTGTATCGGCTATTATGAAGCTTGCTATCTCTAAATACTGGCTTTGGAGTTCTCTGCTAGTCGTATAATAATTCTGCTTCCATCGACTTGTGACACTGCATGTTTTTAAACGCTTACTTTGGCTTGATTTCCTGTTAGATAGAAGGCTTTAGTGACATGCAATATTACTCGTGATTGTGTTTTTTATCGGAGGGAAATGGGACACACGGTTTTATACTTTTCAGTCAATAATTGAGGTGCGTTGTCGTTTCTATATGAAGTCTGTAATTTCAACTAAATGTGCTTCTACTTGTTGATCTGAATATGCCTTCATTTTGCAAGCACCGCGGCACGCTCTACAGGGTGATTCAGCAAAAGCGTTCTAGAAGTAAACAGGAATAAGTAGATGCTCTACAAGAAAAAAACATATTGAGATGGGGAACTTAGGGTCTGCGAAGTCAGATTAAGGAGATATGAGCTCAAGGATGTACACTATTCGCCTGCAAAATTTAGTAATTTTTTTTTTTTTTTTTTTTTTTTTTTTTTTTTTTTTTTTTTTGTATCTCCACTATAAAAGCTAAGTGAACAAAACTTTTCATCTTAATATACATACATTAAACTTCATAAAACACTACTCAGAATATTAAAATTGTCCACACCTGTGGAATAACTGTCAGCGCGTCTGGCCGCGAAACCAGGTGGCCCGGGTTCGATTCCCCGTCGGGGCAAGTTACCTGGTTGAGGTTTTTCCGGGGGTTTCTCTCAACCCAATATGAGCAAATGCTGGGTAACTTTCGGACTCGTTTCATTCAAACGCTAAATAACCAAAGATGTTGATAAAGCGTGGTACTAACCTACTAAAATAAAATATTGAAATTGCTAATAATTACCTGTAATAATAATATCAAATTTTCATAAGTTTTTTATAACCGTAAAATATTTACATAATAAAATATGCAATTAATTAAATATATGCATGATTCTTTTACTGGAATGTTTTAAAGACATAGTCTAGGATCTTTTATCTATTCCTTCAAGAAATATTTTTTTCTCAATCCTTACCTTCAATACAGGGTGTCCGGGAAAGACCTGACGAAAAAGAAGTAATTATATATTTGAAACTGTTACAGTTATTACCTCAATGTTTTCACAGTTAGAAAGATAAACTCAATAAGTTTTGTTACCTAGCAGCATGTTACACGCGTGTGCAGCGTATATAGTCAGTCAGCGCCTTGCGAGTGCAGGAAAAAATAATTTCATTGCACCTGTTCAAAGGTGATATAAAATCAGTAGGTATTAGGTGAAGATTTTTTTGATCAAGGCAATTTCTTCTCCACGTCTTCAATTCATTGAAGAAAGACTATGGTGATGCATCAACATCATTGGGCCACTGATTTACTATAGCCTCGACAGCAGTTTCTAAATCTTCATCTGATGCTCGCACTATGTTTTTAGGCAGCAAAGTTTGTATGGACTTTAGGATTCCCTTATGATTTAAAAACCTGTCCTTGAGCTGAATAATGAAATAATCTAAGTAGAGAAGAAAAATTAATGCCTAAAATACTCTTCATGACTCTCTGTCTTGAAGTAAGAACGCTGTGTTTGTCTTCCTGCAGTTCTTGGAATTTAACACTTTAGCAAAGAGAATTTACGTGGAAAACTTTCTAATTCCTAGATACATTCACGAATTAAAATTAATATTATTTTTGTTTCTTGATTCGTATTTTTCTCAAAATTTCGGGAGGGGATATATCCTCTTAATCCCCTCCCTTGCATCCGCCCCTGACTCGTGACTTTCAGTGTGACCCTTGTACTTTCCCCCCTTCATTTAAATATGAATTTTGATATTCTCCGACAGTCTCTGACATGGCCAGGGAGAGAATTCTATAGGCGTGAGTTGATATGCTGAAAGGTGATGCGTAGAAGGATGTTCTATGCAGAGGAATAGAGAGGAGGCACATTTTCTACATTTATTATTTAGATTTATTTGCACTTATTATTTACATTTATTTTAACATTTTAAAATTATTTTCATATCATTTACAAATCTCAGTTAACAACGCACCATTTTGTACCTCACAGCTGGTGCTCGAAGAGACGGCCACCAACATTCAGTATTTACCATGTACTATTTACATTTAAGTTTGAATTTACTATTACATTTAATATTTGCGTTCATTATGTACATACAGACAGCCCATCACATTTTGTTTGTTGACCTATCTTCTATAAGGCGATTCTGTCTATCGTATTTAAATAAAGTCCCTCAATAATAATTAAATATAAGAGTTGAGATGATGATCATACTCTTTTCCGTTGGCTGGATCCAACCATGACTTCCATTAACATAGGCCTACAATTCATAAATCTAGATACACATATGTACTCAAAAATAAATTGGGTCGATGAAATAATAAATCCTTCATTATCACACACCCACATAAATTGAGAGAAAGAAGACAGAGGACGGCCACTGGAAACTTTTCTTTTCTCAATCGTACAGACCGATTATTTAGTCCTGACAGCTCAGCGGCGCGAAAGAGGGGAAGTAATAGGAGTAGTGGGGAGAGCTCCGGAGTAGAGATAAGGGCGAGTGGTCGGTAAAGGAATGCAGTACAGCTTAATTGTACTAGAAACATACCGCTCTACCGCACGCATGACATCGGATCTCTCTGAAGACAAGCGAGCGACTAACCCAAACACCCCTTGGCGTAACTAAATGGACTCGCCTGACCCAGGCGCACATTTCCGGTGATTGTCAGGACTAAATAATCGTACTGTACTGTCAGGGACTGGAATGCTTTACCTGCAGACTTACTAAAGGCTTTATCAATAACCAAAAATGTATTTAAAAATAGGCTTAAGGACTTTACTAATAGACGGTAGTATATTATACACACTATTTTGTTGTTCCTTTTACAAGTATAGTGAGTAAGCAGAGAAACATAGTGAGTCTCCAGTGATTTATATAGGGTGTGCAATGTGTTGTAGTGAAAGTGCAGTGAGCTTATAAGTAAGTTCTGAGAGTTATAGTGGCAGAGAAAAGTGATTGATTTACAGTGAAAGGGTGTGAGTTAAAATGAACATGCTAATAGATTGCATTAGGGTCTAGGGTTGTGATTTTGAGGTTGTATGTATGTATGTATTTTTTTTTTTAATATTAGTTGAACGGCATGTCCCATTACAATAAAGGTAATACTACATGCCTTGCTACCTGTGTGTTTGCAATATAACACATTATGTCTCGTTTCTGTCACTCTCTAGGCGTATGTACATCTGTTATTCTGTTGTGAAAATTTGAGTCTTTCATTATATCTATTGCGTACTCTTATCTATCCTAGATTAAATTATCCTAAGTTTACTCGTCTAAATTCATAACATTGACATAATTTATGAATGTATGCACATGTTCTTGCATTATTTTAAGCTTTGTGAAAGTCCACTTGCCAGTTTTCCTTAACATTTCCCGCTGGAACGCTAGTCTTTCTTTGTCCAATTTCGGGCACTCGAAAAGGAGGTGGTCGACGGTCTGTTCCTCTGCTCCACACGCACACGACGGGTTGTCCCTCAGCTTGAATCTATATACACTGGTGGCCATAATTATGGAAACTTTTTGTTTTTGTACTGAATTATTGTCCCGCGCCGTGGCGTCGCGTTCTAAGGCATCCCGCCTAGGACTCGCGTTACGGAATGCGCGCTGGTTCGATTCCTCATGGGGGAAGAAATTTTCTCATGAAATTTCGGCCAGTGTATGGGACCGGTGCCCACCCAGCATCGTGATGCACTTGGGGAGCTACGATAGGTAGCGAACTCCGGTTGCGAATACCAGCTATAATGACTGGGGGGGGAGGATCATCGTGCTAACCACACGATACCTCCATTCTGGTTGGATGATCGTTCATCTCTGCTTCGGCATGTGGGCGTGAGGCCAGCAGCCGGCTGGTCGGTCTAGGCCCTTCACGGGCTGTAGCGCCACGGATTATTATTGTTACTGAATTATTATAACATCAGTATTGTTTCACAGATTTATACAATTGAAAATGTTATTCGTGACTGATTCGTTAATTATGGGATTATAATACAGGTATTATATTAAATCCTGAATATTTTAACAATAAATAATCATTACTATGTGGGGAATTATGTCCTTTCGTGGAGCCATTGTGATTAAATGATCAATGAAGTTTGTTGTAAAGCAATCAGGTGTTAACGAAAGAATACTTAAGTCAAACTAATGATAGAAACACACTAATAATGTCCATATTTTATGCTAACAGTGCTCAACAATGCTTTTACTGATCAAGAATAATGTTAAAATCAACAGTGGAACAGTTTTTATTATAGTAAATAATGGGAAATTATAATGAAATCGGAAAATGATATTTAGATCTTAAACGACAAGAACATAATTTCCCACATAGTTATGATTACTTATTGTTAAAATATTCAGGATTTATATAATAACTTTATTGTAATCCCATATATAATTAACGAATCAGTCACGAATAACATTTTCAATTGTATAAATCTGTGAATCAATACAAATGTTATAATAATTCAGTACAAAAACAAAAAGTTTCCAGAATTATGGCCACCAGTGTACGTAAGCACCGGTTTTTCCATGTCCAGTTAGAAAAGTTGTGACCTTTCCATTAAGTGGAATATTAACGCGTAACCTCTCTTTTACACTGGGGAAAAACGATTTTGTCACTGCACCATTTATCGTGTTTTGCCACTCACTTTCCCACTTAACCACACTTTCTTCCTGAAGTTCCCGCATGATGTCGCTGACTGGTATCCTGTCGAAGCTCACTGGTAACTCGTTGTTGCTTGCTGCCTGCTTTGCCAAGTGGTCGGCCAGCTCGTTCCCCGCAAGTCCAACATGTGCCTTGACCCATGCGAAGTGAATAGTCCAGTTTAATGTTGTATGTATGTATGTAAGTATGTATGTATGTATGTATGTATGTATGTATGTATGTATGTATGTATGTATGTATTCACACTACAAATAGGTATATACCCGGTGGCAGTGGTAACTAATTACACTCAATAATGACAATTAATAATAAATACAATTAATAAAAAATACAATTAATAGCAAATTAATACTAATAATAATAGTAATAATAATAACAACAACAACAACAGGTTAATATAGTAAGTACGATTCAAAGATGTAATTGATGTTTTGTTATTTGAAGTGTTGTATCAGTGAAGAAGTGTGTTGTGTCAGTGAAATTTTATAGATTATAGTGGTAGTGCAAAGTATTTGAACAGTGGAATGTTTTTGAAGTGTTAGTGAAATCAGGATAGTGTCAGTGAAATGTGTCGTAGTTCCAGTGCAGTGAGTGAGTTGACAGCGAAATGAGTGTAATGTTGAAAGGTACTTGTGCAGATATGAACATATCATACTCGTGGGTTTTAGTTCGAACTTAGGGTTAAGATACAAATTAGATTTACTTTAAATGTTATTTTAATTGATTGTGCCCATTTAATTTAAGATGCTCCCTGTTAATATTATTATTATTATTATTATTATTATTATTATTATTATTATTATTATTATTATTATTAGTAGTAGTAGTAGTAGTGGTAGTAGTGGTGGTGGTGGTGGTGGTGGTGGTGGTGGTCATTATTGAGTGTAAGTAGTTACCACTACTACCGGGTATTTACCCATTTGCAATGTGAATACATACATACATACATACATCTGTAATGTCTAGAGCTCTAGAGTCTCTTTGTAATGAGAAATGAGACGTTTATTGAGTATGAATGTGTTTTAACTCTAATTTGCCTCTCATTGCAGGAACATTTAAAAAGATTACCAGCCATTAACGGCTTAAGAAGTTTCCTTCTGCTGTGTATAGACTATAGAGGCTACTCACTCGTATTTAAGTGTGCACTTTTAATTATCCATCAGAAAATGTAATGCTTCTCAACTTTTTTCTTGCAGATATGACTGTGAAAAATTATAGGCAGCAATTGATTGTGATGTGTGATTATTTGAAGCTTTCCTCTATATACCACTAGTGTTGCTTCTCTCCACTGGATATTTTTGCAGTAATTAATGAAAATGGTAGATGATATTGATATTTTTATTTAATAATCGGTTTGTAGTGGAGTTTCTGAACGCAGGGCTCTTTGTTCCCTTTGCAATTCATCAGAGTTTAATTAAATTTTATGGGAAACATGGAGATATTCTGAATACAATAGAGCTATTCATTAGGCCTGTGACGTGATGTGCTTTAAAAGATGTTCCGATATCTAGTTGATAACGAATGGATCACTTGTTAAAGCAATGTGAAGCTTACAAATCAGTACGTGGAACTTACGTCGGGAATAATGATAAATAGAGACCGTACTTTGTCCCAGGAGGCTACGGGTGCTATTCATAGACATTTCGCTAGCCCGCGCTACGAGCGTGCTAAACTATCGGCAGGTTACTTGTACAGGATTCATATCATATCATATTGCTAACACTGGTTTATGAATACGAAAAAACGTTAGTTCGCTGATCATCCACCGGAAGCCCGCGCTAAGAATGTCTATGAATACGACCCGTAAGATTAATGGCCGGTTTTTCCAAGTATTGTTAGAAAATTTAACGACTGTTAAACTCTAAACAGTTTGTTAATTAATAAAATTGTATGTTTTCAACACCAGTTTAGTTTAACAGATTGTTAACAGTTTGTTAATTTTAAATATAGGATTTCGGGCAGTTAACTCGTTTAACAGTTAGTTAAATATGGCCGATGTCTCCACAGCTGTTCGAACAGAAGTTGCGAAATTAATATTTTGTGTCTCTCTGTAGGGAATGTTTAGCATATGACTGGTAATATAACATTTAAAAAATACTTTGGACTGTTTAAATACATCAGTGTTATTTTATTTCTTTCGTGTTTCGTATCCATAGTAGCAATGAGGAAATATAACCTCACTTTGTAATTATTATTCAGCACGTCACCTACAACTTTCATTTGTCAACTGTTTGTTTATGGAGCGTGGCCCACTATAACAGGTTGTCATTTTATGCAAGTTTCATGACTCACTCTATAATATAGAATTTAAAGATTAATTTTAGCCAATCAAAAATTGTCTTACATGTGTAGAATCATTACCAACTGCTGTTGAGTAGTTAAAATAGTGCTAACAGACGTTATAGTTAAGTGTTGGTTATCTTAAACAAAATTATGTTGAAAAAATGGAAAATACATTAACAAAGCTTTAAAAATAAACAGACTGTTAATTTAACCTTCGTCAAGCAAAATTAAACATTACTTGGACAAACTGGCCATGAGTGTTACTGGAGTTTTTAACGGCAAAGCTCGCGCTGGGTCCCTGAGACCCAGAGTTTACATGTTATTTTTCGATTGCAGCGATATTTTACTACTTAATTAACTTATTATTCCCAGCAATCGAAAAGTATTGGGAATAAATTTGAATAAGGAACAGAAAAAAGTTTCCTTCCCAGGCAGGATTCAAACCACAAAAGTCTTAGTTACCAGTCTATCGTGCTCTGGAGTGAACAAGGCTCTGAAATCAGCTACAAGGGTCGGTCCGGTTTTTTTGCCACTGCTGAACAGTGTTGTGTATTGTAATGCAAGGTAATTTATTTCATAATAGTAGGGCCTATAGCTGCAGCCAGGAAGTCAAAAGAAGGATAGCAATGGCAAAGGAAGCTTTTAACAGAAAAAGAAGCATCTTATACGAATCTCTGGAAAAAGAACTAAGAAAGAGACTAGTGAAGTGCTTTGTGTGGAGCAGAGTGCTGCATTGGAGTTAAATCGCTCGCTTGAACTCGGTCGAGTGTCGCACCCTCGAATGAGATACGATCGGTCGTGATACGCTCGTAATAAATAGAAGCACAGTACAAGGTCATCTCACCGACATGTCTTGTCTTGTATGGAAGGCGACAGATAAGATACACATATGTTTTGCTCACACGGTAAAAATAAGGCTTTATTTTCTGCGTTTATGATAAACGTTTAATGGAACAGTCAATGGAACGTACCAAAACAGGAACATGAAGTTATAAATAAAATAGTATGAAAAACTTCGATATACAGCTATTATTGCTAATTAATAATTATTCAATATTTGATTTACCACATATATAATATGATAGGTCCATACATAGTGTTCCGCCTATATACTGCGACAATGTAGAAACGTTTTACAAAATATTATTGATATAGCAGTAGATTAATAACAATATTAGTACAGAGATAACGTCACAGAAAATATAATAAAACGAATAATCATGCTGCACAACTGTTACAGACGAAAAGATTGATACACTTATTATTAGAGATTATTATTATTATTATTATTATTATTATTATTATTATTATTATTATTATTATTATTATTATTATTACTAGAAAACTTGATACAGTTCTTGCATTATCGTGATTGTGTTCTCCGTTTATAATAATTACATTTAATCCAATAACATCTATAAGATATGGCGAAAGCAAAATCACTCCTGTGTGGGGGGGGGGGGGAAACATTTTCCTACAACATTTATATTACATTTTAAAGCAAGTTTTGTAGTTGTACTATGGAGAGGTTAGTTAAACACTGCAAAGTTTTGAAATGATAAACACCTATGATGTTACTACACAGTTCATCACTGTAACAAGAACGAATGTCTAACGCTCGGCTTATACCATTCGAGGATTTATCGCTCGTGACAATTTTACCCATCATGCTTGTGCGCTACCTATCGGATTATGCTACGAACTACTTGGCGCTCGAGCGAAAACATCCGATGCAGACCTCTGTGGAGTGTGGCATTGTATGGGGCAGAAACATGGATATTACGAGTAAATGAAGAGAAGTGACTAGAAACATTTGAAATGTGGATATGGAGAAGAATGGAGCGTGTGAAATGGACAGACAGAATAAGAAAAGCTGTGCTAGAAAGAGTAGGTGAAGAAAGAATAATTCTGAATCTAATCAGGAAGAGAAAAGGGAATTGGCTGGGATACTGGCTGAGAAAAAACTGCCTAGACAAATATGCACTGGAATGAATGGTGAACGGGGGAAGAGTTCGTGGCAGAAGAAGATATCAGATGATAGACGACATTAAGATATATGGATCGTATGCGAAGGGAAGGCAGAAAATAGGAGAGACTGGTGAATGCTGGGTTTGCAGTGAAAAATTGTCTTTGGGCAGAACGTTATGAATGATTGAATAGCCTCCAAGTTCCAGTTGTAATATACGGAGCACGCCCAGTGCTTCTTAAGCCGTAAATGGTATGCGCTAACTTTGAAAATTCAGGTGGCCCAAATTTTGTTTGTGGGCCTGTACAATACTGTAAAAATGTTTGATCAATTTAAACCTTCATTCTTTATGACAGTGTAAATAGAGAAGATAGCCTATTTTAGTGTACATTGTGTAAATAATGTAAATTGTAAATATTATTGTAGCTATAGTCGTGTCGCTGTTATTCCCGGCGTGACTCCTCCTCTTTGCTTACGACTTAGGAAGTGAAAGCTCTATAAAGTCTAAGTAGGTAATATCGTTCGCCATTTTTGTTCTTTCGTTGCCTAGCTTCCATACGAGGAATCTATTTGCCGCACCGTTAAACATTATCTTGTCGTAGCTCCTATGATAAAAAAATCAAACGCACTGTCATTGAGCAAATAATTGAGCGGCAAATAACGTCCTCGTGTGTTTTCTAGGAAAGCGGACGAAAGAGCCAAAATGGCGGGCGATTATATTAAGTATTTATCGAGCCTTAGGAAGTGAATTACATCATCGCCGGCGAATGAGAAGACGCACACGTTTAAATGTAGCCGACCTGCAACGTGATTGGCTGCCGGAAATAAGAGCGACAGGACTATAATTGTTTTGTTTCGTTCTGCCCCACTTTACGAAACAAGAGTCGCGTGAGCCGTCAGTCAAGTACTTCTCTTGCTAGATGTTGTTAAATGTTATGTTTTATTTAACGACGCTCGCAACTGCAGAGGTTATATCAGCGTCGCCGGATGTGCCGGAATTTTGTCCCGCAGGAGTTCTTTTACATGCCAGTAAATCTACTGACACGAGCCTGTCGCATTTGCCCGGGATCGAACCCGCAACCTTGGGCATAGAAGGCCAGCGCTATACCAACTTGCCAACCAGGTCGACCGCTTGCTAGATGCACGTGAGTCGTCCACTTAAAAACTCCGGTAATACGAGTACTTAATCCTGTAGCCTCCAGGGACAAAGCGCGGTTCCTAGTAAATACATTTCCCACAGAAGGAGATACTTCGTGACAGTCATTAAGATGCGTTTAGATCTGTTTTCATTGGATTTGGAACAAATCGGAAGACTTAAACCACATTATACAGGGACATCATTTTAGTTTTACTTCAACTTTTATTGTACCTGAGTTTTTGAATGTACTTCACTCCCACCCCTTCTACTAACGAAGTTCCAACTGTCCTCCACACATAACCAAGGCCACAGTACTGAGTGAGTATAGTACGTTTCAAAAATATGTTCGCGTTTTCCAGTGACGAAAACTTCCACTATTGAATTATACTTTCGCACAGGTAGTGTCGTCCGTTTGCCTACGTCGCATCCCGATTTCCCCCACCTGCTTCTGCTCGCTCCACTGTAAAGACTAGTGGCTGGGCTTTCTTAGCTCTCTTCTGTAAACATTAATTTCTGTTAGGAATTAATTGGACGTCTACGTAATATTATGCAACTGTTTAAAATAACTTAAATAAAATAGCCTCGTTAAGTAATTAATTATCACGTGATCCCCCCCCTTTCTACGATCCTGCGACATAACCATTTGGACGGACAGTAGATAGCATGTCTGAGTAATTTTATCTTTTCAGATCGGACAGAAGTGAAGATTGAATTTACAGTACGTAAGGTACTCTTTTATAGAGTAGGTACAGAATTATTTCTACTTGAGTTACTAGTATGAAGGACGAAACTGGTAATTGGAATTAGATGCAATAGTCTATAGTGCGATAATATGCACAAAAGAACTGAAGCCTGTATCGAAATGAACGGCCACCATTTTCAAAAATGTGTTTAAATATCCATATCATGATTATTTTTCAATTTAACTTCATTCTCTATATCGTACGCTAATGTGCTGTAGACAGTATAATATACACTGCATAATGAATACGTTCGCATGGATAACTCAGTTCGTGAGTAAAAACACTTATTGTTAATACTGTACTGTATTTTGATCAAACAAAACCTAATGAAAATTATCAAACTCAAAATCGCGATATTTCATAGTTTACATAAATGAACTACTTTTCTTCCCTCCTATACCTAGTAAAGTGATCTGTTTGTATTTTACGCCAGTATCATCGAATTCCAGTCGTGGAAGGGGGTAGCAAACGGTGTTTCCGGGTCTCAGTCGTTAATCTAAAAGTATAGCCAGATTAATATTAAAAATTTTAGTAAAAATAAAATGATGTCCCTGTACTTAGTTGAATATCCTTACATGATTTTAAGTTACATAGACATAAGAACGTTAATGATGGCCGTAATTTTCCATCTTCGTTTCCCACGAACTGGTGCACGTGTTTCTCCATGTATATTGACCCGCGAACTCTTGAGTATTCCTGTGAGATTTCACGTTGAGTGACGCACAAGGTCGCCATCTTGTATTAGCGTGAAAGCCTGTGAATCATCGAGCCATGACATTTCTATCAATGTTCATCATTTTACTCCAACCGACTAGAAAAAAAAATGGTTGATATGCAATATTTCTTGGGAAATGTGCGAAAAAAATGACGATTTTTAGTTTAATTAAATTTTTATTAGTTTTTCTACAGTTCAATATGTACTCTACATGGCATAATAGGCCTATACGTATTAAACCGAAGGGCCGGTAGGCTCCTCCATTCCCGACTTACGTTCGTTAGCGAACCTTTAAAGTACGGACTCTATTTTCAATTTATAATGCGGAAAAAAGATCTCGCGAGACTGCGATCAGCATAATCTACAGGGACATCATTTTATTTTTACTTCAATTTTTATTGTACCTGAGTTTTTGAATGTACTTCACTCCCACCCCTTCTACTAAGGAAGTTCCAACTCCACACAGAACCAAGACCGCAGATAGTAAGCAGTACTGAGTTACTGGGTATAGTACGTTCCGGAAATATGTTCGCGTTTTCCAGTGACGAAAGAGCTTTCAATATTGAATTATATTTTTGCACAGGTACTGTCCGTTTGCCTACGTCGCATCCCGATTTCCCCCACCTGCTTCTGCTCGCCCCTCTGTAATAGCTGGGCTGTCTTAGCTCTTTTCTGAAAACATTAATTTCTCTTAGGAATTGGACGTTTACGTAATATTATACAGCTGTTTAATTTAACTTAAATAAAAGGGCCTCGTTAAGTAATTAACTGTCACGTGATTTCCTCCCTTTCTACAATCCTGCGGCATAACCACTTGGACGGACAGTAGATAGCATGTCTGAGTAATTTTATATTTTCGGGTCGGGCAGAAGTGAAGATTGAATTTACAGTACGTAGAGTAGGTACAGAATTATTTCAACATGAGTTACTAGTACGAAGGACGAAACTGGCAATTGGAATTAGATGCAATAGTCTATAGTGCGATAATATGCACAAAAGAACTGAAGCCTGTATCGAAATGAACAGCCACCATTTTCAAAATTGTGTTTAAATATTCATATTATGATTATTTTTCAATTTAACTTCTTTCTCTATATTGTACGCTAATGTGCTGTAGACAGTATAATATACACTGCATAATTAATACGTTCGCATGGATAACTCACTTCGTGAGTAAAAACACTTATTCTTAATACAGTACTGTACTTTGATTAAAGAAAAACCTAATGAAAATTATCAAACTCAAAATCGCGATATTTCCTAGTTTACGTAAATGGATGAACTACTTTTCTTCCATCCTATACCTAGTAGAGTGATTTGTGTTTTACGCCAGTATCATCGAACTCCAGTCTTGGAGGGGGGAGCAAGCGGTGTTTCCGGTTCTCTAAAGGTATAGACAGGTTAATATTAAAAATGTCAGTAAAAATAAAATGATGTCCCTGTAGTTTCAAGAGGAAGAAGGCTACCGGCGTAGCTCAGTCGGTCGAGGCGCTTGTCTGTTGATCTGAAGTTGCGCTCGGTCGTGTGTTCGATTCCCGCTTGAGGTGATTACCTGGTTGGGGTTTTTCGGTGGTTTTCCCCAACCGTAACGCAAATGTCAGGAAATCTATGGTGAATCCTCGGCGTCATTTCGCCAAATACCATCTCGCTATCACCAATGCCATCGACGCTAAATAACTTTGTAGTTGATACAGCGTCGTTAAATTACTAAGTAAAAAATAGGTAGAAGTAACGAGACTGCGCCCGATATTGTAGGTGGTAAACATTACAATTACGTCATGGCCATGATACAACAATGTTATATCCGTTACATGGATACTTCCATGATGGAATGATATTGTGAATTGTGTACAACATTCTAAAATTGTATTATTTGCGGATGATATTAAATTGTATAATAGTACATTATGCAACGAGCCTATGATGGTAGTAATTAAGACGCTCGTATGAAAATTATGAAACTCGCTTGCGCTCGTTTCATAAACAAACATACTCGCTTCTTAATTACCATTATAGGCAAGTTTCATACGACTTTTTATGCTCGACCATATTTCTAACTTGAAATTATTCATAAGTATTCATGTTATGGTTATGTAAGTGAGGAGCGGAACTGGCCTGAATTGTGAGATGTGCGCAGACGCGAAAGTATTGATTTTTTCCGAGGCACGAATGTCATTGACCTTGATGTAATCTAGAGAATAACATGAACATCAGTCTTGATATAACCTGGAAATTGATTTAGAATTGAAAAACCGAGATGACAAATTGAATTTATTTGAATATTATTTACAATTAACGCTAATTATTTTAGTAACAGAACATAACCTTCTGCGACAGTATTGGATTTCCAGCCTCCGTGACTTTTCGCTAATTGTCTTTCGATTGCATATCCGAGAATAATCGATACTTGCGGTTTCATAATGGTATACAATGGTGATTTCTCATTGGCTGAACAACTGAATTATAATGAATAGGCGTGCTTTAATGAACTGCATTAAAGGGTTACTACCAGGTGTATAATTACTACATTTCGGCATGGTCGAGCATAAAGAAATCAAAACTATATCAGATTGTAAGCTACTTAAAAAAGATATTACAAACTTATATATTTGGAGTATTAATAATAAATTGTCATTTAATATTAATAAGTGTATACATATGACCTTTTCTAGATTGAAAAATACAATTAAAATTTTGATATAAAATAGAGGCAACAGTTTTACCAGCAGAAAATGAACATAAAGATTTAGGTATATTATTTAGGAGTAATTTTACATATCATAGTCATATTAATAATACCGTACTATAAATTTGTGCTATAAAAGTTTAGGTTTTGTTATGAGAAATTCATGTAAATTTAAAGTCAAAACTATAATAATTTTGTATAATTCCATTGTTCGATCTAAATTAGAGTATGCTGCTGTTATTTGGAACCCAGTTACTAACAAAATATATTCTGTTACTAGAAAAAATTCAAAATAAACTTCTAAAATGGTTATATTACAGACTTTATAATGATTATCCTACCTATGAGAGTTATGCTACAATGCTTCAACATTTCCATTTTACTAGTTTACAAATTCGACGAAATTGTCAATCTTTAAACTTTCTTTATAAAATTATTAATAATAAGTTGGACTGTGTTGGTTTATTTTACTATATAACATTATATGCACCTAAGCTTAAAACGAAATTTCGTAATTTATTTTGTGCGAGATCGTGCGTATTTGCTTCGTTTCCGCACAAAACCAATCCGCGGAAAGTCTAAAATTCCACATTCAGTATTCCCAACGTAACACACATAACAATTTCCCTCTTCTTACCGCTTAAGTGACATATTGATTTTACTGCTTTAGGCTTCTAACATATTATTTTAGAGACGTTCAATATAGTAATACTTATAAACTGGAAACTTGCCACTGCAATTTCACCTAAATTGTACTGTTAATTATTGTTTTTAAATATTTGCAAAAATTAAGTAAACTCTACAACTCCACTAAAGTTACTGGATTCGTGATGCAAGTAACATTAAGGAAGCCGTGAAAAAATCAACAAGATTCCAGATGCCGATGTTATTACTGCAATATGTTATATAAATAATATTGTTAAAATATTAAAATGAAAAATAAATCATTACATAACTTTACCGTTTGTTTTAAGTTCGCATTTATGGACTGGGGGAAAAAAAAGACAGACATATATCACGGCCTGCTGGAGTATAGTAAACACAGAAAACATTTTAAAGCAACAATGTTTAAGATAGATATTTTTGTTTTAGAAATTTGCCGTCATTGAACAGAAACTAAGATGGAGATTTCATTGCAACTAATTAGAAATTCCTCTTTCAGGTATGTAATAAACGATCTTCGCACAAAATAATGTACGATACACGAGCGGTATGTTTTCTTTCAATTCTCGGAAATTAAAAAAGCTCAACTACGTTTCGCTTTTTCAAACTTTTCCTCGAACATGAAAACTTCAACATACCGCTCTTGTAACGCATATTACTATTACATACCAAGGGCAAATACTGAATCCCACAAAAATCCCCCAGTTTTCGAAATGTTACAGTTATACAATAAATTACATCCTCATCCGAGTGTTGATATTTTCAATATGAATTTCTCTAGATTCAGAATTATTTGTTATCATATTTTACAGAATATTGTTGTTAGTTAATTTGAAGCTACTTTCACACCTTATTTCAATTTATCTTTTTTTTTTCTTTCTCTTATTTGTATGTTGTTTCAGTTTGTAATTAGTGTATGCTTCCTTTTCCTTATTTATGTTTTATAAATTAATTTGTTAGTCGTGAACATTGTAATTGGGCTTTGCCTGTTATGTTCAACAAGAAATAAATAATAAAAAAAAGATCATGCAGTAAATATGGTAGAAATTGCGGAAAAATGCAGACTTAAAAGTTAAGATGAGTTCCAAGAGCCCTTACAAGGGACAGGATTGTCATTATGTATTGCACCTTTTAATTGACAATTCCTACTTTCTTCCTCTTTCATCCACTGATAAAACATTGCAGATACCATATGTATGCTGACGACTTGCAAATTTATTTGCATTTCAAACCTGATGAGACTAGTGACGCAGTAAACAAAATAAACTAAGACTTGAATTCGATTTCACTGTGGGCACACAAATTTGGATTAAGGTTAAATCCAGAGAAATCGTAAGCAATCGTAATGGGACATAATCGTCTACGAAGTACTCTTGATAGTAGTACTATACCACATATAATATTGAATGGGATTATTGTTAAATACAGTGAAACCGTTAGAAATCTTGGCATTTTTATGGATAGCGATCTAAATTGGAACACTCAAGTAACACACATTTGCAAAAAAATATTTTCTCAACTTCACTCCTTGTTCCATATGAAAGAATTTCTACCGCTTAGTCTAAAAAACAATCTTATTCAGACGCTTCTAATGCCCCATTTTGATTATTGCGATTCCTTGCTAACTAATGTAAGTTCACTCTTAGCTGAGAGACTACAACGTGTTCATAATGTGTGCATACGATTCATCTGCAATACTCGTAAATTTGACCATATAACACCTTCCCTCCAGTTACTTTCATGGGTGCGTCTGAAGGAACGAAGAACAATACATTCACTGTCTCTTCTGTTTAGAATCATGCATACTTCTACTCCGAATTATCTGTTATCGCGCTTTCAATTTCTTACAACTCTTCGAAACCGACATCAAGCACTTCTTTCTATCCCTCATCATAGAATGTCTTTATACTCATCTTCCTACACTGTAGAAATACCTCGCGTCTGGAATTCGTTACCTAATGACGTCAGAGACTGCCGGACTTTATCACAATTCAAAATTAAATTGGAAAATTTTGTCTTAGTTAATGTTTTTAGGTATTGCTAGAAATATTGATTTGTGTTTTTTTTTCTTTTCCTTTTTTAATCTAGATTAAAATTGCAAGTTTCTTGTTTATGTTAGTTAATTAGTTAGGACACAATTAATTAATCATTTAAAGTTTGTGTGACTGCAACCTGTGTATATTTTTGTGTGGCTTTACTTTGTTTATAGTGTTTTTTTCTCTCTCTCTTTATTTCTTGTGTAGCTTTATTTTGTATATAGTGTATTTTTTTCTGTTTATTTCTATTATTGTATTTGTATTCCTGGTGTAGTGGAAGAGAAGGCCTGATGGCGTCAACTACACCAGAATAAATAAATAAATAAATAAATAGGAGAGATAATACTTCAAGCTTCATAGAAATTCGTGTTAACAAAGGCAACTTAGATCTCTTGCATCAACTGTATCTGTGAGAAAAATCCCATTTTACACTTATCCGTCATCCCCACGTTTTCCCCTTCCCCTGAGTTAGTTGTTCCTGATGCCAGAAGTGAATCTGAGACGGAGAACTCGTAACTGAACAGTAACACGCGAAATCTGGCGGCTGACTTGCTGAACAAATGAAATCATTTGGAACTACCTTTTAAACTCTGCGAGGACCGCGCGCCTGTCATCTTTTCTTACAGTGTTTCCATGACAACCGTCAATTAATCAGGCGGACAGACCAACTTCCGGAAGTGGTGATTGCTGGAAGCGCCGCAGCGCGATCGATGCCGCTGAGGAGCACGAGTCACTACAGTCAATGCCGGAGGCGCAACTAATTACCAGAGCAAACAAACAAAGCAACATCCATTAACTGTGCATGCAAGCCTCATTCGCATTGCTGTGGTGCGGAACTGTGGTGGCAATGTGATACTAGGGAGCAGGCTGGCCCAGCTGTGTAATTGGTCGTGTAATACTATTGGGCACCCATAACGCAGCACATACCAACAATAGGTCATGTAATAAATGAATCTAGTATTGGACGGATGTGAGACAACTGTCTAGTTGATCGTGTAATATTTGTGGGTAAACATCATACAGTTGTTTAATTGATAGTGTAATACTTGTGAGCAGGCATGACACAGTTGTTTACTTGATAGTGTAATACTTGTGAGCAGGCATGACACAGTTGTTTACTTGATAGTGTAATACTTGTGAGCAGGCATGACACAGTTGTTTACTTGATAGTGTAATACTTGTGGGCAGGCATCACACAGTTGTTTACTTGATAGTGTAATACTTGTGGGCAGGCATCACACAGTAGTTTACTTGATAGTGTAAAACTTGTGAGCAGGCATGACACAATTGTTTACTTGATAGTGTAAAACTTGTGGGCAGGCATGACACAGTTGTTTACTTGATAGTGTAATACTTGTGGGCAGGCATGACACAGTTGTTTACTTGATAGTGTAATACTTGTGGGCAGGCATCACACAGTTGTTTACTTGATAGTGTAATACTTGTGAGCAGGCATGACATAGTTGTTTACTTGATAGTGTAATACTTGTGGGCAGGCATGACACAGTTGTTTACTTGATAGTGTAATACTTGTGAGCAGGCATGACACAGTTGTTTACTTGATAGTGTAATACTTGTGGGCAGGCATGACACAGTTGTTTACTTGATAGTGTAATACTTGTGGGCAGGCATGACACAATTGTTTACTTGATAGTGTAATACTTGTGAGCAGGCATGACACAGTTGTTTACTTGATAGTGTAATACTTGTGGGCAGGCATGACACAGTTGTTTACTTCATATTGTAATACTTGTGGGCAGGCATGACACAGTTGTTTACTTGATAGTGTAATACTTGTGAGCAGACATGACACAGTTGTTTACTTGATAGTGTAATACTTGTGGGCAGGCATGACACAGTTGTTTACTTGATAGTGTAATACTTGTGAGCAGGCATGACACAGTTGTTTACTTGATAGTGTAATAATTGTGAGCAGGCATGACACAGTTGTTTACGTGATAGTGTAATACTTGTGGGCAGGCATGACACAGTTGTTTATTTGATAGTGTAATACTTGTGAGCAGGCATCACACAGTTGTTTACTTGATAGTGTAATACTTGTGAGCAGACATGACACAGTTGTTTACTTGATAGTGTAATACTTGTGGGCAGGCATGACACAGTTGTTTACTTGACAGTGTAATACTTGTGAGCAGGCATGACACAGTTGTTTACTTGATAGTGTAATACTTGTGAGCAGGCATGACACAGTTGTTTACTTGATAGTGTAATACTTGTGGGCAGGCATGACACAGTTGTTTACTTGATAGTGTAATACTTGTGAGCAGGCATGACACAGTTGTTTACTTGATAGTGTAATACTTGTGAGCAGGCATCACACAGTTATTTACTTGATAGTGTAATACTTGTGAGCAGGCATGACACAGTTGTTTACTTGATAGTGTAATACTTGTGAGCAGGCATCACACAGTTATTTACTTGATAGTGTAATACTTGTGAGCAGGCATGACACAGTTGTTTACTTGATAGTGTAATAATTGTGAGCAGGCATGACACAGTTGTTTACGTGATAGTGTAATACTTGTGGGCAGGCATGACACAGTTGTTTATTTGATAGTGTAATACTTGTGAGCAGGCATCACACAGTTGTTTACTTGATAGTGTAATACTTGTGAGCAGACATGACACAGTTGTTTACTTGATAGTGTAATACTTGTGGGCAGGCATGACACAGTTGTTTACTTCATATTGTAATACTTGTGGGCAGGCATGACACAGTTGTTTACTTGACAGTGTAATACTTGTGAGCAGGCATGACACAGTTGTTTACTTGATAGTGTAATACTTGTGAGCAGGCATGACACAGTTGTTTACTTGATAGTGTAATACTTGTGGGCAGGCATGACACAGTTGTTTACTTGATAGTGTAATACTTGTGAGCAGGCATGACACAGTTGTTTACTTGATAGTGTAATACTTGTGAGCAGGCATCACACAGTTATTTACTTGATAGTGTAATACTTGTGAGCAGGCATCACACAGTTGTTTACTTGATAGTGTAATACTTGTGAGCAGGCATGACACAGTTGTTTACTTGATAGTGTAATACTTTTGAGCAGGCATGACACAGTTGTTTATTTGATAGTGTAATACTTGTGAGCAGGCATGACACAGTTGTTTACTTGATAGTGTAATACTTGTGAGCAGGCATGACACAAATGTTTACTTGATAGTGTAATACTTGTGGGCAGGCATGAGACAGTTGTTTACTTGATAGTGTAATACTTGTGGGCAGGCATGACACAGTTGTTTATTTGATAGTGTAATACTTGTGAGCAGGCATCACACAGTTGTTTACTTGATAGTGTAATACTTGTGAGCAGACATGACACAGTTGTTTACTTGATAGTGTAATACTTGTGGGCAGGCATGACACAGTTGTTTACTTGATAGTGTAATACTTGTGAGCAGGCATGACACAGTTGTTTACTTGATAGTGTAATAATTGTGAGCAGGCATGACACAGTTGTTTACGTGATAGTGTAATACTTGTGGGCAGGCATGACACAGTTGTTTACTTGATAGTGTAATACTTGTGGGCAGGCATGACACAGTTGTTTACTTGATAGTGTAATACTTGTGAGCAGACATGACACAGTTGTTTACTTGATAGTGTAATACTTGTGAGCAGGCATGACACAGTTGTTTACTTGATAGTGTAATACTTGTGGGCAGGCATGACACAGTTGTTTACTTGATATTGTAATACTTGTGGGCAGGCATGACACAGTTGTTTACTTGATAGTGTAATACTTGTGAGCAGGCATGACACAGTTGTTTACTTGATAGTGTAATACTTGTGGGCAGGCATGACACAGTTGTTTACTTGATAGTGTAATACTTGTGGGCAGGCATGACACAGTTGTTTACTTGATAGTGTAATACTTGTGGGCAGGCATGACACAGTTGTTTACTTGATAGTGTAATACTTGCGGGCAGGCATGAGACACTATTTAATTGGGCGTGTAATATTAGTGGGAAGACATGACAGTGATTACTTGGTCAAGTAATACTAGTGAGTACGCACGTCTTAACTACGTCCTGAGCCGTGTAGTACTAATGGATAGCCCTAACAAAGCCGTATAATTGGTTTGTGATACTAGCGCTGTGTATTTGGTCGTGTGATAAGAGGCCTTTGTTCGCGTGGTTCCACAGCTACGTCGATGGTGGTCGCCACATCCTCCACTAGAGACGCAGTCGTGAGGATGCTGTACACAATTCTGGTATGCTGAAGCGTTTACAGCCAAAGGAACTTAATGCCACCCCTTCATATATACTCACCTCTCGACTTCAGTTTTAAACGGCATAGGAAAATGAGTTCAAATACTATACAATTATTAAAATGAACATATAATTTGAACTGATAATGGAAATTACGGGAAAACGGCTGAACGGATTTTAATGAGTGACCCCTCATTTTCATGTCTGGCATCCAAAGTTTTTCGGAAAATTGTAGTTTTCATTGAAATGTCAATTTTGCTACATAATTTTCCTATTTTCCAAAATCCATCTGTTGTCAGTTTTGAGAACTAATTTTATTGAATCACGGCCGACTTGATTGAATTTCAGAACAAAACACACACTACAATAAACAATAGGCTATTACACGAAGGCCATGACCTGCAGGATTGCCGACATATTTAGAGCTCAATTCAATTTGTTATTAAAAACTGATTCTGCAGTGTATAATTTTCTGAGTACAGCTGTGTATTGGATATTCAAATCTACGAAACTTGAGGTTGTTTGATGACATTATTACCATTAGAAATTAAATATTATTATAGTTAATATCATGATGCGTCTATTTTCATTAATTGTACATAAAACTGTTGCTATATTGATGATATGAAAGTGAAACGTTTTGTGGTTATGTAAGTAAATGTAGAGAATATCTTAATTTAGATCTTCATTTCTATTACTGAGTGGCTGCTATATATAACTACAAAACGTAAGTAAGATAATAATATTGTTATTAAAATCAAATATTTTTATACTTATTAACCCAGTGGGGTTGGGTCTTTTTCATATACTTAATGGCGGTGTAGTGTAGATATTGATATGTGTCATTGTCTTCAGTATTGGCTCGAGAGAGCGCAAAAATTACAGTTCCTAAGGAAAGATCAAAAGGTATTACTTACTGATAAAATAAGAGGCCCAGAAAATTTTGTAGTCTCCAGATCATTTCAGCAAGATCTCTTAGTAGGATAAAATGATTTTACGCTCTACATTTCAAGTTCTACATGCATCAGCTATACGAAAATATTATTGTTCGAAAGCTTAGTAAACCTGACATTTTTTTAACTTTTGCCTGCAATCCACAATGACCTGAAATAGCTACTGCTATCGTCCTGACATTGATACTTGCGTTTTCGCTTTGAAACTCAAAAACTGAAGTTGGATAGGTTCAAGAAAAAGTATTTGGCCTAAAAAAATCCATTCAGAGGGAGTATGTTTCATTATTATGGAAGCAAATAACTATCAAAAAGACAAGTATTCTTCATTGAAAATAAATCTGAAAAATGTTTATTTGAACGTCTAACGAACTTAGTTTGCAGCAGGATTTGCTGCACAAGCCACTATTTACTTATAAACCCATACGGTACTGTATTTTGTTTTTATATAGCCTAGTATCCTAGCAACCACGTTACATCCGATTTCCAGAATATATTTTCTCCACAGCAAGTTGCTTGTTTCTAAGAGACTTTTGTTTCGAAATCCTAAAAGGAGGCCAGGAATGTTTGCTGCTCTTTATAGAAAGAAAAGAAGCTTAAAATATAACGATAGAGGTCTCAAACATAGCCTAATCATTTTTATATATAAATCATAAAAATGAGCAAATGGACTGAGATAGTTTTGGGATCACGTTCTTCAATTGTACACCATAGCTTCTGGAGCACAATCTTCATATTTTGTATAAATTACAGATGAATTTACTTGTGATGTGTTAGGAACAATACTTCTGTATTGTAGGGTCCAGATAGTGTATAAGGTAAAAATATGTGCATACACGTATGTATGTGTATGTACATCTTTAAACTGAAAAAGATTTCTATAGATTGCACTAGATAAAGTCATTAATGTCTTTGGATTGGACGAGAAGGTCCTAGCAACTCACGCATTCTGCATTGTATCGACAGGATTCCTGTTTCACAAACATGTGCATACTAACGAGTTATGGTAGGCCTACCTCCACACTAGAGTTAATGAACATTGTTCATCAACTACGTTTATTAATATTGTTTGTTGAACTTCAGCTTTCTGTTCATACGAAATTCAAATGCTAGAGAAATTTATAATGTATAGGGTGTATCAAAAGATGAGGTCAATCGATAAGGAGGTGACAGAGGATCTGTTTTGCTGCACACTATATTAATACAGGTTTTTTTTCTTCAAAATCTTCCCTTTTTTCGAGCAGGTGTTCAAAATATTCTCCCTCTCTCTATCTCTCCCTCCCGTGTGCTCACAATTTAGCTTTCACTCTGACCTCACGCTGCAAGTTCCAAACTTTCTGGTGCCCTATTCCCGCTTCTTTATTTGCTACCTTAGAACTGTAGACACGTTCCTTCATGAAGTTCCATAGATACAAGTCCAATGGTGTCAAGTCTGGAGACCTCGCCGGCCAAGAAATCCCTAATAACTAAACGTTGCAGACCATACAAATACAGTACACTCGTCATAATAGTGCATACTCAGCGAACTTAAACAACAGATGGGTCCATTGAGTATGACAACCAAAGGAACATTCACTATCGTGCAACTTGTAAACGGGGCGAATTCGGGAAAATAGAGTTTACATTTTTTTGCAGCAAATCAGGTCCTCTCTCACTTCTTAACGACTGATCATGTTTTGTTACACCCTATATATATAAAGTAGAAAGGAATATTTTTAAATGCAGAACTTATTATTCTCTGCATCACGATAATAACATGCTCAACGTCCAGTAGCGGTCAGCGCGTCTGGCCGCGAAACCGGACGGCCCGGGTTGGAACCCCGGTCGGGGCAAGTTACCTGGTTGAGGTTTTTTCCGGGGTTTTGCCTAAACCCAATATGAGAAAATGCTGGGTAACTATCGGTGCTGACCCCGGCCTCATTTCACCGACATTATCACCTTAATCTCATTTAGACTCTAAATAACCTAAAATGTTGATAAAGCGTCATAAAAATAACCACTAAAAACATGCTCAACGAAGTCATGTGACGGTTCATTTGCCCATATTCTTGCATTGTGTCGGTGGACACGTTCAGAAACGTGAAAAGTGGACTGTGTCTGAACAGCACACAACCTAAAACCTGTTCGTCGTTGTCAATTTAATTAAGCATATCCACAGTAAACTCATACCTTTGCTGATAGGTCTAATCATCTGGATGAAGTGCATGCAACAACTGAAGTTCATAAGGAGTCAGATGAGATGAAGACTTTTCTTTTAAGGTCTATGGACTGTCGTAATTGTCGAGCACATTTACGAACTGATTTATTTGGACTCTGATCAGATGCTCTTCGAATGGCTTCTACCAATTGTTCATTTGTCGATTGTCTTCCGGTACGCTTTTTCTCCAATAGGCTTCCAGTGTCTTTTAACTGTCTGTCTATCCCAACGACGAACGTTATTGTCGTATTGTGGTTCTTCGTTAAATGTACGAAATTCACGTCGTACACGAGTCACAGATTCAAATTTTACCAGCCACAAAACACATTCCACTTTTCTTTGGACATCCATCTTCTGTAATTAATTGTAACAGTGACAATTATTGCATTTATTCCGATTTTTACCGTCTTTTGTTTCCTTCAGTGCCTGAAATTTACAGACGAAAAGCTTTGAGAGTTTTATTTTCGTCTGGCACCAATATTGCATTTCTACGTCTATTCTTAAAAAAAAAAAATAGAATCCTCCTGAAATCCCACCATGACTTTTGGACAGTGTACGTCGTGGCATTCCCTTTTTGAATAAAAATCTTAGTTTTGAAAACATGTTCAAAATAGTCCTATTTTCATTCGTCTAATTCTTGTACACATTGGGCGAAAAAAAAAAGGGAGCGCAAAATTGAAATGGTTATATTCCAGTAGCTAATGATTTCACTTGAAAGTTTATTTCACAGGCAAATTTCACAATCCTTGTAGACCGGGAAAGTGCTGTAATATTTAATTTTTTTTTTTACATTTATTCAATATTATTATTATTATTTTTTTTTTATTTTTTTTTTTTAAGGCAGTGAAAAATCGATCGTTTATGCAGAACTAAGCATTATGGTCTGACGAGTTCAGCAGGCCAAGCCGTTTGTTGTGCTATCGTCATTTGTTTTCTTCCGTTTTGAGTTCTCATTTTGTGAATAATGGGTCGCTTAACGAACGAAGACAAGATTTTCATTAAACATTTGCACCAATACGATAATTTATCTGCCCGTCAAATCGTAAGGAACTACTCTGGTCTGTTTCAAGTGTACAGCGATTGATTAGCAAGATACGGACATGATATCTCTCCTGAGAGATTATTGCGTGAAAGATCGCATTTCTCAGATTCTCTGATGGTTTCCGCTGGAGTTTCAAACGAGATCTTAATCCTATGGACTATTTTGTATGGAGTCAACTACAAAAAGCAGTTTACTACAAAACAAGAATTCGTAATAGTGAACATTTAAGACAGCGCCTTCTTGAATGTTTGGACCGGCGTGATCAAAGACCATAAGATTTTAATTGAGCCTCAAAAATGGATAATGAAAGGTCCTGCTCATCTTTAAAGTCTACTCTTTCCATTATAAATTAATGTTATGTATTTCCGAAAATAGACTATTTCTAATTTTCTGTCTTTTTCTGGCCACTGTGTACATAGAGTTTCTTTGTAAAATTAGAAATAGGAAAGGTACAAGCTGTGTTTTTCATACTTTTTACTCACTGTGTATAATGTTACTCTTTTTATTGATGTTACTCTCGCTAGAAATAGTGAGTGGATAAAAGTTGACGGAAGTTATTCGTCGCTATGGCAACGAATAACTAAAACAAAGGAAATAGAAACATTAACTGGTTCCTAGCAACAGTAATATCAATATATTATAGTAAACCGTAACTTTATGCATTAAATATCAACGTAGCAGCGGGCTATTTTATTAGGAGGTATTAGATAGGGTTATTAGTATTTGTATTAACGACATATTAACTGCAACTTGGATATATCTTATATTATCGCCGCGGCCTCATGCTTAACATGTCGGCATCATACAATAACGTGCGGTGTGCTTTTAAAACATAATTTTGCCCACTGATCGTTGCTCTGTAGGTTTCACTCCAAGCGTCACGTTGTCACGTCTACTTCCTCGATAAGAATAAGCACTATAGTCCCGACGCTGTTATTTCCGGCGAGACTCCGCCTCTTTGCTTACGTCCTAGAAAGTGAAGGTTCTATAAAGTCTAGGTAGGTAGTATCGTTCGCCATTTTTGTTCTTACGTTGTCGAGCTACCATACGAGGAATCTATTTGCCACACCGTTAAACATTATCATGTCGTAGCTCCTATGATAATAAATCAAACGCACTGTAATTCAGCAAATAATTGAGCGGCAAATAACGTCCTCGTGTGCTTTCTGCGAACGCCAACGAAAGAGCTAAAATGGCGGGCGATTATATTAAGTATTTATCGAGCCTTAAGAAATGAATCAGCGAATCACAAGACGCACACGTTTAAATGTAGCCGACCTGCAACGCGATTGGCTGCCGGAAATTAGAGCGACGGGACTATAGTTTGTTATATTATTATTATTATTATTATTATTATTATTATTATTATTATTATTTCATATACGAGTAAGTTGAAGTTCTTAACTGTTAATAATAACTTTTTAATAATAATTTTTAATCACATACCTTAATGTTTGCCCTCAGCACAAGACATTGCAACCTCGGTTTTAGTCCACGTGGATTAGACAAGTAGGTGTCATTTAATAATGGAAGCAGCTTATTGGTTGCAACATTGAAATTGAGGCGAGTGATTGGAGCGGCGACATAAGAAATTGAAAACAATAATGCAATTAAATTTCGAAGAGCTGCCGAATGTTAACCATGAGAATGTTAACAAGAAAATTAGAAACGTGTTAATATCTTCAATTTGATTAAATAAATTTATAGCCTATGTGTATGAATTCATCAACCTATATTATATTTGTATTCTATAACTTTGAAATATATATTAGTCCTACTTTTCACGTGCGATATTATTCTTCTCTAGTGTTAATATTATATTATATAATTCCATTGCCGCTGTAATTATATTTTAGTTCCTATTTTATTTTACTTATTTATTTATATTATTATTTTTTATTTTAATATTATATCTGAACTGCGACCGAGCACGAGCGCTGCTCATTCGGTCTCAAATTTTGTTAATACTACTGTATCTTCTTTTTATATTGCTTGTATTATCTTAGTTGTATTTCTCTTTGTTTTGTTTTGTAATTATATTTCTTTATTCTGTATATTTTGTAATTATGTTTCTTTATTCTGTATTATTCTGTATAGAGTGCTATTGCAGCAAGTTTTTGATTAATTTTTTTACGTTGATGACGTAAATTACGCATCGCATTGTGTAGAAATTAAGTTATTACGCGCAACTTTCCAACCCTGAATCAGAGAAAACCTTTAATTTCAAAACTTTACAATTTTTCTCTCTTGAGTCTCGAACCTAGACATTTCGCGTCAAAACTCTCTACATTCAGGGGCTGAGTACGCTTACGCAAGAACTGTATACCCGTTAATGGAAACAAGCTCTTAACAGAGTGATGTGGAAGCTTTTACAACTTCAATTGCACACAAGCGAAACACGAACTTGCAACTCATTACAAACCGCAAATGTAGATGTAATGTGGATTACAAGTCGTATTGATGAGTCCTTAGGCTGACATGCAAGAAGTTGCTGTATGTCTCGACAATAATGCTTCTCTTTTATTTGCTCAACATAATCACCTTTAACTCTATACACTTAGCACAGCGGTCATAAAGCAATTCTAATGTTTTAAAAATAGTTTATGCCATCCTAGCATTATAAAAAGGATGTTACTACATCCAATATCGTGCGCAATAGGTTTATTGTGGCACGCGTACCAATAATAACAATGACGTATTCGCTATGACGTAATAACGGAACGCTTAAGGTAACATATCATTTATTTTCGATCGTTAACAATTTTGTATCACTTTCGTAATATCACATAAAACAGTTCCGTGGTTCAGATAAACTATTAACAAAATAAAGCAACATTTGTAACATAAAATTTGATAGCCAAGTCGCCCTGGGTGGCAAAGGCGGTATAGCGCTGGCCTTCTGTGCCTGAGATTGCGGGTTCGATCCTGGCCCAGGTCGATGGCATTGAAATGTCCTTAAATGCGACATGTCACTAGAACTAACTCATTCACTCTCTGACTCATTCACTCACTCATTTATTCATTCACTCACTCACTGACTCATTCATTTATTCATTCATTCACCCACTCACTGACTCATTCACTCATTCATTTATTCACTCACTCACTCATTCATTCATTAACTCACTCACTGTCTCATTCACTAACTCACTGACTCATTCATTTATTCACTCTTTCATTCATTTATTCATTCACTCAATCGACTCATTCAGTCATTCATTTATTCACTCTCATTCATTTATTCATTCACTAACTCACTCACCGCCTCATTCACTCTTTCATTAATTTATTCATTCACTCGTTCATTCACTGACTCATTCACTCATTTATTTATTAACTCTTTCATTCACTGGCTCACTCCATTTATTCATTCATTCATTCACTAACTCACTGACTCATTCACTCACACAGACTCATTCATTCACACAATAGTCGTGGAAATATTGGATGTATGAGTGATGTATATACGTGAATATCACATACAGTTCAGCATTGAAGAAAGTACATATTATATTTTATTACTCTAATTCTAGTTCACACTTTTTATGCGATCACTGGGATTTCCTTAAATCCCCCTTTAAGTTTTAATTACTTGTGACCTTTTAACCCTCTTAGCAGGATGAAATCGTATTTTAAATTGTTGTGGCAAATTTTAATTTACTCTGAAATGTTGTACCATGCCAATCATTTTCTCTGCGTTTTTGTTCCCAAACAGCTGGCGGTTTTTACATTACTTGTTCAAGCCAAAGAAAATTGTCGTAAAATGTAATTATTGTGATCATTGTATATTATGAAGGGTGAACCGTAAATAATGTCATTAATTTCAGGGGGTTATTCTTGAGATATTTCAAATAAAAAGTTTAATACAATCTTGCTTGTTTTTTGCTTCCCCTTTCGTGATAAAAATTGTTTTATATAAAACATTTCATAGCACGTTTTGGGAAAGCCGTTGATTTAATTCCCAATATGCTCAGTCAGTTTAAGAGAGCAGTGTATTATGATCATACATTATTGAAAGAATTTCAGTCTTGTCCTTTGAATGTGCAGAAATTTGATCCGAACAAATGCAACTTTGAAAAATTTCTTTTCAGAACGAAAAGTTACATTTTTTTGATCAAATATCTGGCCGTTTAAAGGGCAAAAGAGAATTATGTTTTAGTAATTTATTATCATAAATGGCTTTCCGAAACAAGCTACGAAATATTTCATATAAAACAATTTTTATCTAGGAAAGGAAGCAAAAATTAGCAAAATTGTATTAAAGTTTTTTCTTTGGAATATCTCAAATAATAACCCCCTGAAATTAATGACATTTCTTACGGGTTCACCCTGTATGTATCTTCACTGTTTGGAATGTATTTTTAGAACGCCCTTTTAAAACAATAACAATACAATGCCGTGCGTGTCTGTGTGTAAGTCGAAAGCACCTACATACACTTTGACAGAAAAAGGACCTACATACACTTTGACAGAAAAAGAACCTACATACACTCTGACAGAAAAAGGACCTACATACACTTTGACAGAAAAAGGACCTACATACACTTTGACAGAAAAAGGACCTACATACACTTTGACAGAAAAAGGACCTACATACACTTTGACAGGAAAAGGACCTACATACACTTTGACAGAAAAAGGACCTACATACACTTTGACAGAAAAAGGACCTACATACACTTTGACAGAAAAAGGACCTACATACACTTTGACAGAAAAAGGACCTACATACACTTTGACAGAAAAAGGACCTACATACACTTTAACAGAAAAAGGACCTACATACACTTTGACAGAAAAAGGACCTACATACACTTTAACAGAAAAAGGACCTACATACACTTTGACAGAAAAAGGACCTACATACACTTTCACAGAAAAAGGACCTACATACACTTTGACAGAAAAAGGACCTACATACTCTTTAACAGAAAAAGGACCTACATACACTTTAACAGAAAAAGGACCTACATACACTTTAACAGAAAAAGGACCTACATACACTTTGACAGAAAAAGGACCTACATACACTTTGACAGAAAAAGGACCTACATACACTTTAACAGAAAAGACCTACATACACTTTAACAGAAAAAGGACCTACATACACTTTGACAGAAAAAGGACCTACATACACTTTAACAGAAAAAGGACTTGCATACACTTTGACAGAAAAAAGAAAGTGTGTGTGTGTCTTTTTTTTTTTCCAGAGTCTAATGAGTAACTTATCTACATACAAATTTAGAAATGCCTTTTTAAATAACATTATTTTAGTCTCCAGCTTTCCCTCATGGAATTAAATTGTAAGTTTAATGTCCATGAGGGTCTTAATTTACTTTTAAATGTGGCTTCACAGAAAATTTTGTTTTGTTTTTGTATGTAAGGACGTGAATGTTTTCACACTGTTTAAGCCGAGAAAATTCTCTCAGAGTATAATTTTTCCTTTATTTACTCCAGACTCATTTATGTACAATATTTAAGTCTACTGAGTGTGATATCCTTGATGGTAAAGTGCATTGATGTATAAATTATTAAGTATAGGCTATATGTAATTAATTGAAGTATATATTACGTAATTCGAAAATGTACGACAAATTGTCATACATCAGTGTCATTTATAAAACCTGCATACACCTATAATTGCTTCTTATGTTCACTTTAACACTTGATTAATACTTTAAAACTTTCTAGAGGCAGGAAATTTTTCCTGGATATGTTTAAATGCTTCAGTTTTACGATTCTACTCTTTAAAAAATTCTTCATTAATTCTAACTTAATGTGTGAAGGGGGTAAAATTACTTTATTTCGAGCTACAAGGGATTGATGTATAATATATTTATTCCCTGGCTCTAGTGATCGTCGTTTTATTTTATAATGCTTATCTCGATCGCGACTGTCCCATTCGCACAGAAAGCAGCAAAATTTTGTGTAGCCTAATTGCATTCCAAGAAGCAATGCTACAACCTTCAAATCCGCACACATAAATATATGCAGGTTTTATAAATGACACTCATGTATGAAAATTTGTCGTAAATTTTCGAATTACGTAATATATAATTCAATTAAATACATAAATATATATAAATACAAATATTGTTTTCATTGTATGCTTTGTACTGCACTATTTTATTACTACTATTAGTATTATTATTACTATTAGGCCTGTTATTATTGTTATTATTATTATTGTTATTATTATTATTACTATACTTATTTATTATTATTATTATTATTATTATTATTATTATTATTATTATTATTATTATTGCTAGTGTCAAAATAAATAACTGTATATCCGAAAGAAAATTAGTTAATAATGGAGTTCGACAAGGTTGTCCACTATCACCAACTTTATTTAATATTTATATAAATGAAATTATTTTAAAATGGAACCAAATCTACACATCAGGAATCAAAATAACCAGTGCTCTAACATTAAATACCTTACTCTATGCCGATGATCAAGTCATAATTTCCAATTCAGAGGATAATTTACAAAGAGGATTGTATACATTAAATGAAATATTAAAAGATTTTGGGATGGAAATTTCAGCACAAAAATCAAAAGTAATGGCATTTTTAGGACAAGACCCAGTGAGAAGTAAGATAATACACAATAACCAATGCCTCGAACAAGTGCAAAATTTCAATTATCTGGGTTGTGAAATATCTTATCAAAATGAAAAAGATGTGAACAAGAAAATTACCAAATTTACACAAATTCTAGGAATAATAAACAATACATTAAAAGCTAAATTAGTACAAAAATCTACAAGAATAAAAATATATAATACACTAGCATTACCCACCCTTCTATATGGAAGCGAGATTTGGACATTAAAGAAAAAAGACATGAACAGAATCAAAGCAACGGAAATGAAATTTTTCAGGAGAACAGCAGGATATACTCTTTTAGACCGAAAAAGGAATGAAGAAATTTTAGAACAATTAGAAGTAGAGTCAGTAGAAGAAAAAATCACCAGATACAAATTCAATTGGCTAGATCATGTAAGAAGAATGGAAAATTCAAGAATCCCAAAAATTATGATGCAATATAAACCTAGAGGACATCGTCGACCAGGAAGACCTTTAAGAAGACTGCTAGATGGGGCCGAAACAGGTCTACAGAGGCCTAATTCGTGAAGGATGATGATGATGATTATTATTATTATTGTTATTATTACTATTCTTATTTATTATTATTATTATTATTATTATTATTATTATTATTATTATTATCATCAATAATTGTCTTATATTTTATACTTTGTATGCCTCATTTATTTTTCACCTGCTGTTCACATTTTTTAATGCTTTTTTCTTTCTTTCTCTATGTTATACATTATGTCTGATTTCTTCTTACTTGTTGTTTACATTTTATTATTATTATCTTATTCAGTTTTGTGTGTAAAACTGTAGTGTACTTTGTAAATTTGTAGTGTTTTTGTAACGCAGTTTTACTCCTGGTTGAGTGTTAGAGAAGGCCGTATGGCCTTAACTCTGTCAGGTTAAATAAATCATTATTATTATTATTATTATTATTATTATTATTATTATTATTATTATTATGGGCGGCCGGGTAGCTCAGTTGGTAGAGCAGCTGGCTACGGACTGAAATGTCCGGGGTTCGATCCCCGGTGGTGACAGGATTTTTTGTCGTTGCCAAACTTTCAGAACGGCCCCAAGGTTTACTCAGCCTTCTATAAAATTGAGTACCGGGTCTTTCCCGTGGGTAAAAGGCGGTCAGAGCGTGGTGCCGACCACACCACCTCATTCTAGTGCCGAGGTCATGGAAAGTATGGGGCTCTACCTCCATGTCCCCCAAGTGCCTTCATGGCATGTTAGGGGATACCTTTACCTTTACCTTTATTATTATTATTATTATTATTATTATTATTATTATTATTATTATTATTATTATTATTATTATTAAATAATTCGTACCTACTTTGAATATTATCATTAAAGCACACTTTAAAGAAATACACGTCTTACCCAGAATACTAATACCACGGAAATATCCTGGTAAACGAAGCGATTTCCAATGGCGAACCTGTTTCTCCCCATCCTAATGAACCGAAAAGGACAATAAAACAATATTTCCACTTCTACAAGTGGTTTTGACAGGGTGGTCTATTGCAAAATATAAACTACAGTAATGTAATTAAAGCTCACAGTAAAACAAATACACACCTCAAGTAAAATCAGGTAAACTCAAACAAATTCATACCGCGAACCTGTCCCCCCCCTTCCAAATAGACTCGTAAAAGGGTAATAAAATAATTTCCGTTCCTACAAGTGCTTCTAACATGGTGGTCTACTTATACTAATATTGTTTTCACATAATGGGTCGTCACATTTGTAAAACAATATAGTTACACACGGTACGGTGAATTTTTTAATAAAATACATAGAAAATTAATTAGCGTATATTGTGCATCTCGAAACCCCGAACTGATGGAACATTTTGTTTGTAATTTTTTTTAATTCAGGAGGTCGAAATTAGTAAAAATGTGTTAGTTTTATGTCTGGCGCAAAATGACTGTTGACCAGTGTTACTTAGATATTTTTGTATTGTGTACTTTGTTTTATACGCTATCTTGTATTTTAGTTTTCTGAATGAAGTCGGAATTTTGTATGTATTGGTATTGTGATATGTTAATGTTATGCATTTATTCTCGTGTGTTGTTTGTTTTGCCTTTTTTATTAGTGTATACTGGAGCAGCAGTAGTTCGAATGACACTGAAGATTACACCATACCGGTGTTGAAACGGGGCTCGTCTGTTATAAGGTCTATTACCTTTTTTATAATTGTAATGGCCGGTTTTTCCAAGTATTGTTAGAAAATTTAACGACTGTTAAACTCTAAACAGTTTGTTAATTAATAAAATTGTACGTTTTCAACACCAGTTTGGTTTAAGAGATTGTTAACAGTTTGTTAAATTTAAATGTAGGATTTCGGGCAGTTAACTCGTTTAAAAGTTAGTTAAATATGGCCGATGTCTCCACAGCTGTTCGAACAGAAGTTGCGAAATTAATATTTTGTGTCTCTCTGTAGGGAATGTTTAGCATATGACTGGTAATATAACATTTAAAAAATACTTTGGACTGTTTAAATACATCAGTGTTACTTTATTTCTTTCGTATTTCGTATCCATAATAGCAATGAGGAAATGTAACCTTACTTTTTAATTATTAGTCAGCACGTCACCTACAACTTTCATTTGTCAACTGTTTGTTTATGGAGCATGGCCTACTATAACAGGTTGTCATTTTATGCAAGTTTCATGACTCACTCTATAATATAGAATTTAAAGATTAATTTTAGCCAATCAAAAATTGTCTTACATGTGTAGAATCATTACCAATTGCTGTTGAGTAGTTAAAATAGTGCTAACAGACGTTATAGTTAAGTGTTGGTTATCTTAAACAAAATTATGTTGAACAAATGGAAAATACATTAGCAAAGCGTTAAAAATAGACTGTTAATTTAACATTCGTTAAGCAAAATTAAACATTACTTGGACAAACTGGCCATTACACTTTTAATGTTTTACTATAAAAAGTTTTAAAACCTGGATATACTTGTTCGTTCATTTCTCAGTCACGTTTCACGTTAACGCTAATATTTAAAAAAACCCTGTATCCATACATTTGAGCTCTCTAGTTTAACCGCTCCTCACGCTTAATAGCAGAGAGGGTTACACCTGACGACATTTCCGATTTCTTGGTGGAAAAGCTGGAGTTGCTCCGAAACGTCCGTCGCCTCGTGGCATCGCTTGCGTCACATCAGCATTGTTCCTGGCTACCGAGCCGGTCTCCATAGCAACCGCAGCCGAGGCTGGACTTTAATTAAAACGCAATCAATGGACAGCCACGTCGTCGTCCATTTCCGCACGCGCATCGCTTCCTCCAGGCACGGGCGTCCCATGTTGTAGATTCACTGCAATCTGCCAGTTTCACGTGAACTCCGTTGACCGTGAGGTGTGTAGTAAGTGAGCGGAGGTCATACGGACCATAAACCACGCCTCCGCGGCAGATACTGAACCCGATATTAGAAGGAAATCGCTGTTACGGCTATTCCAGTATCGTTATATCGTGTTTGTTTCGGTGCAGTGATCTGGCGCTGCCGTATTGCCCACGTGGGGCATGATAATGGAATTAGCATGTGCGTGTTTAGTGATGTTGGCACTTGGTTGCCAGGCAACCAGTCCGGAACAGAGTTTCAGCCAAGACCACATTTCTATTTACTCTGGAATGCACAAACAGTCCCTACAGTCCCTGCAGGCTATTCTAACATTCGTGCAACACAATAATCATCAAGGGTCAGTCTTGGGGGTTCTATTCCTCAGTAGTACTGTGTAACACATTATACAAGTAAATTCACCTGTAATTTGTAGAAATTATGGGGATTATGTTGCACGAAATGATTGTGTATTATATTTTAGTACTCCATGCTTACAAATTACAAGTAAAATTATCACTGTCCACAAAAGTATTGGTATTATGTACACTTGTACAATCTTCTCTACCAGTGAAAGGAAACTAACACTACTACAGAGTGTTCAGTTCAAAATGTGTCATGGCTCGCTGTATGCCGTCATGCGGCTAGCTGATGAGCCTAGAGAATTCAATCTTCCTACACTTCCGCAGCTCAGGTGTATAATCTAAGAGGCAGAGAAGTTGGCTAGCAAGTACGGTGTTCATTCTGAAGAGTACGTGCCGATACGTACGGTAACGCCGGTAGTGGCAGGAATGTGAACTGTTTGGAAATACGTACTGTCGAGATATGGGGAGAGGGTTAAGACGATTACTTACGTATTTGTTGACATTAACTTCGACGGTCAACATGGACACGGAGTATTTGATTTGTGTTGTGGAATGTTACCGTACGCAACCGATGATAACAAATACCCTGCGTACGACTTGCCGGCGCAAAACAAAGTTCGAAAGAGGTTATGGTAGCACACAGACCGTACAGACCGCCATCTGTTGCTACGACGTTCAAGTTATACCGTACACATTCTCAAGTTCAGATTGAAGAACGCCTTAAATAATAGGCGACTTCTCTAACATATAAACTGAAACTCGCTTCAAATCGGTGACCCAACAACAGTGACTCATGACACACTTTGAACTGAACACGCAGTATAGTCCCGTCGCTCTAATTTCCGGCAGCCAATCGCGTTGCAGGTCGGCTACATTTAAACGTGTGCGTCTTGTCATTCGCTGAGGAAGACGTTATTCATTTCTTAATGCTCGGCGAATACTTAATATAATCGCCCGCCATTTTGGCTCTTTCGTTGGCGTTCGCAGAAAGCACACGAAGACGTTATTTGCCGCTCAATTATTTTCTGAATTACAGTGCGTTTGATTTATTATCATAGGAGCTACGACATGATAATGTTTAACGGTGTGGCAAATAGATCCCGCGTCTGGTAGATCGGCAACGAAAGAACAAAAATGGCGAACGATAGTACCTACCTAGACTTTATAGAGCCTTCACTTCTTAAAACGTAAGCAAAGAGGAGGTGTCACGCCGGGAATAACAGCGTCGCGACTATAGTACAAGAGTATATTGTCGTTCTAATTTCAATACCACGTGTCTAAAAAAATACACACCTTTTTAGGAGAAAGAAAAGAATGTTTATTTCGTTTTCTAATATTAACTGAATTGCAATTTGAGTTTTACAAAAATTAACAAAATGATTATCTCAATTATTGATTGCAAAATTGAGTATAATTGTTGTGAGAAATATAGAAAATAAAATTGATGAACTTGATGTGTGGGTCCTATAAGCTCCTTTGCAATAATTGAATAGCTATGTTCGTCATATTGCTTGAGAAGACAAAGAGGAAGGCAGAAAATAGGAAAGATTCGAGAAAGCTGGGTTTGCAGTGAAAGACCTGCCCTTGGTCAGAACACTGAATGAATGAATGAATGAATCAATCAATCAATCAATCAATCAATCAATCAATCAATCAATCAATGAATCAATGATTGAGTCATACGTTTCTGACTATCTGAGAAATACATGAACCGAATTATTATTATTATTATTATTATTATTATTATTATTATTATTATTATTATTATTATTATTGCTTACAAATGGCTTTTAAGGAACCTGCAGGTTCATTGCTGCCCTCACATAAGACCGTCGTCGATCCCTATCCTGTGCAAGATTAAACCAGTCTCTATCATCATACCCCACCTCCCTCAAATCCATTTTAATATTATCTTCCCATCTACGTCTCGGCCTTCCCAAAGATCTTCTTCCATCCGGCCTCCCAACTAATACTCTATATGCATTTCTGGATTCGCCCATACGTGCTACATGCCCTGCCCATCTCAAACGTCTGGATTTAATGTTCCTAATTATGTCAGGTGAAGAATACAATGCGTGCAGTTCTGTGTTGTGTAACTTTCTCCATTCTCCTGTAACTTCATCCCGCTTAGCCCCAAATATTTTCCTAAGCACCTTATTCTCAAACACCATTAATCTCTGTTCCTCTCTCAAAGTGAGAGTCCAAGTTTCACAACCATAAAGAACAACCGGTAATATAACTGTTTTATAAATTCTAACACTCCCATCTACGTCTCGGCGTCTCCAAAGGTCTTTTTCCCTCCGGTCTCCCAACTAACACTCTATATGCATTATTATTATTATTATTATTATTTAAAGGGGTGAGAATAACATAATCCAAAGCCACGCTTTTAACAAAAGTGGTTTTTGTGCGAGTTCATTTCTTACACGTATTGGGGGAGCTGCTCTTAAAATATTATAAAAATTACTCAACAAATGACGTAAGTATACGTTGAAGAAATTATAATACCGCACCTAATAGCATTGATTCTAAAACTTTAACACGTTTTCCTGTAAAATTTTGTCTGTGTGGCTTAGGACTATATCATTATCACCCCTTCATTTGTTTTTGGGGTGGGGTAGACAGATACGGTTTATCATCCTCTTTAAAATGGTGTGCCTGAAGATAAGTGATGCAATTTGAAATTCAAAAGTGTGATGAGATGAAGGGGTGGAACAGATAATTCAATCAGCAGAGGTTTTGAACTCCCCCCCCCCTCGAAAACAAATCGACGTTTTCTTCCCCAAAATCGTGTCCCCTGCACGTCTAAAATTATTCAAGATGGGAAGTTTTGAAGTGAACGTATGGTATATATCTTCTGTTGTTATTATTATTATTATTATTATTATTATTATTATTATTACTATTAGTCTTTAGACTGACATGGTTTATCATCCTCTTTCAAATGATGTGCTGAAGATAGGGCGTTCACTTCTGTGGAGTAACAGTTCGCATGCCTGACCGTGAACGAGCGGGCCCGGGTTCAAATCTTAGTTGGGACAAGTTATCAGGTTGAGGTTTTTTCCGAAGCTTTCCCTCAACCCATTAAGAGCAAATTCTAGGTAACTTTCGGTGCTGGACCCTGGACTCATTTCACCGGCATTATCACCTTCATCTCATTCAGTCGCTAAATAACCACAGAAGTTGATAAAGCGTTGTAAAATAACTAACTTTAAAACAAGAATAAGTATTGTATTTTTTTTTCTAAGGTAGCTCACATTTACTTAAATAAATATATCAAGTTGGAGAGGTTATAAGATCACAATTTCACGGCCGTCTAAACTCAGAAACATTAAGAAATAAGTATCCATGGAATTACAGTCTGTTTTATTCATGATCACGATTTCATGGCCGTCTAAACAGGCCATATAATCAACAAAGCTGTTAGGAAAACTTGAACGCTACATCTTGTTGCAATGAGTAGGCCTACTGCAGATGTAACTTCAAAATAATACGAACTAAAATGTAAATATGAATGAAAAATGTGTTACTTATTTGTGTTACGTGTAATATTTAAGTAACGAAAGACCGAGGTAATGCATTAATTTCTTATTGAATTAAATTTGTATATTGAATATTGCTTTTTCTTTGGTAGTGCGTAAAGTGGTAAGTTATCTTTTTACGCAGTAGTATTTTAAAGACTCAGTTTACGCACTGATAACTTATTTAATTACTACTTACTTACTTACATACTTACTTACATACTTACTTACTTACTTACTACTTACTTACTTACATACTTACTTACTTACATACTTACTTACATACATACTTACTTACTACTTACTTACTTACATACTTACTTACTTACTACTTACTTACATACTTACTTACTTACTTACTACTTACTTACTTACATACTTGCTTACTTACATACTTACTTACTTGCTTACATACTTACTTACTTACATACTTACTTACTACTTACTTACTTACATACTTACTTACTACTTACTTACTTACTACTTACTTACATACTTACTTACATACTTACTTACTTACATACTTACTTACATACTTTCTTACTTACTTACTTACTTACATACTTACTTACTTACTACTTACTTACTTACATACTTACTTACATACTTACTACTTACTTACATACTTACTTGCATACTTACTTACTTACATACTTACTTACATACTTACTTACTACTTACTTACTTACATACTTACTTACTTTCTTACTTACTACTTACTTACTTACTACTTACTTACTTACTACTTACTTACATACTTACTTACTTACTACTTACTTACATACTTACTTACTACTTACTTACTTACTTACTTACTTACATACTTACTTACTACTTACTTACTTACATACTTACTTACTTACTACTTACTTACATACTTACTTACTTACATACTTACTTACTACTTACTTACATACTTACATACTTACTTACTTACTACTTACTTACATACTTACTTACTTACATACTTACTTACTACTTACATACTTACTTACATACTTACTTACTTACATACTTACTTACTACTTACTTACTTACATACTTACTTACTTACTACTTACTTACATACTTACTTACTTACTACTTACTTACTTACTACTTACTTACTTACATACTTACTTACTTACTTACTTACTTACTTACTTACTTACTTACTTACTTGCTTTTAAGGAACCTGGAGGTTCATTGCCGCCCTCACATAAGCCCGCCATTGGTCCCTATCCTGAGCAAGATTAATCCAGTCTCTATCATCATATCCCACCTCCCTCAAATCCATTTTAATATTATCTTCCCATCTACGTCTCTGTCTCCCCAAAGGTCTTTTTCCCTCCGGCCTCCCAACTAACACTGTATATGCATTTCTGGATTCGCCCATACGTGCTACATGCCCTGCCCATCTCAAACGTCTGGATTTAGCCTATTTTAGTAATGAAAAATGGAGATGCATTAATGTCTTATTGAATTAAATTTGTAGGCCTACATTGAATATTGCTTTTTCTTTGTCAGTGCGTAAAGTGGTAAGTTAGAGGAGAAGGTGGAAATATGGGCCACCATTTTTGTTTCCCTCATATTAATGGAAAATGGTGTGGCATATTACTTGGAAATCTTTACTGACATACAAAGTAATTATTCATATACAGTTACCCAGTCTTAAAGGTCAATAGTTGCAGTAGATATTTGCATATAATTATTTTTTGAAAGAAAGACGAACTGGTCCTCTATAGGTAGTGGGGTCGAAATATGGGCTACCACAAAAATTTGGAAATAAAATTAAAAATAAACAAAGAAACATAAGTAGGTAACCTTTGTCACATCAATGGCAATATTCTGTAACAAATAACGCAAATCACGATAGTGAAAATACAGGACGTGTTAATGTGCTTTTAATATGGGCTACCTATCCTATATTTGACACATAGCTGTAGCTCATATTAGCAGCATCGACTCATGAAGGTTTCTAAGATTATGTATGGCAATTGTTGTTCTAAATAAATATTACTCTTATGTCATGTGATAGAACTATTCTTAATCAGTGCAACACATCAAGCTTGAATTTTAAACACGAAATATATTTCTTTCAATAAAATTGAAACTACATACCTGCAAAAACTATGAAATTGATGAAAAACACGAAGAACACACCACATCCACACCACAAAGACAACTGGTTTGTGTCTTTGTGCACGCAGACTGATGGACACGAGATGTACACTGGTGGCCATAATTCTGGAAACTTTTTGTTTCTGTACTGAATTATTATAACATTTGTATTAATTCACAGATTTATACAATAGAAAATGTTATTCGTGACTGACCCGTTACCGATGGGGTTATAATAAAGGTATTATATTAAATCCTGACTATTTTAACAATAAATTATCATTACTAAGTGGGAAATTATGTTCTTGTCGTTTAAGATCTAATTATTAATTTCAGATTTCATTATAATTTCCCCATTATTTACTGTTATAAAAACTAGTCCATTGTTGAGTTTATGATTATTGTTGATCAGTAGAAGTATTGTTGAGCACTGGTAGCATAAAATATGGACATTATTAATTTGTTTCTATCATTAGTCTGACTTAAGATTTCGTTAGGTGAACACCTGATTGCTTTACAACAAACTTTATTGATCATTTTATCACAATGGCTCCACGAAAGGACTGAACACCTTCTAGGGCAGCCATACTTCGAGAAGAAGGCTACACAATCAAGGAAATTGCAAGAAAACTTGGTAATGGTGCTACATTGCCTGGCGTCCAGAAGATATGTGAGAGGTACAAATCCATAGAATCTTGTAAAACAACACTTAGGACTGGTAGAAAACCTAAAGTAAGTCCAAGAGAAGTGAAGCAGATTTGTCGATTAGCATTGAAAGATCGAAGGGAAACTTATAATGAAAATCTGAAATTAATATTTAGATCTTAAACGACAAGAACATAATTTCCTACATAGTAATGATTATTTATTGTTAAAATATTCAGGATTTAATATAATACCTTTGTTGTAAACCCATAATTAACGAATCAGTCAAGAGAAACATTTTCAATTGTATAAATCTGTGAATCAATGCAGATGTTATAATAATTCAGTACAAAAACAAAAAGTTTCCAGAATTATGGCCACCAGTGTAGACTACTTTTAGGGTCGAATTCATAGTCGTCACTTATAAAATGAGGAAACACTTAAATAATGAATGTTTCCTTAGCACTTACTTCAGATCGTATTGCAGAGACGCTACTCATTCATATGCCCTGAGCATGCCCTTGACATCGAAAGAAATATGGCAACACGACTAGACGTGAGCGCTTTCCTACATTCAATTGTTTTCCAGCGCCTTTAAATTGTTAAATCGGCATTATTGTCATACACAAATACAGAAGTAAATATTATAGAGCTAAAAATTATACAAGATGTCCAGAAAGTATTTTACAGAAAAGAAAGAAGTGAGCTAAGATAACTAGTTATGAAAAATGGAGATATCGTCGGAAAAAAAAACAATTGTTCTCTCCAAAAGAAGAAATTGACATGGAACAAAATTGCAGTTGAGTTTAATGCAAACTCCGGAAATATTCCTGTAAGTAAATCATTTTCACTTATTTTTCAGTTATTTTTATGCTACACAAAGTGGAAATGATAAAATTACGCAAATTTTAACAGCTTATTCTTTGGGTAGAATACAAACAAAAGTGCAAATAACTCTTTGTTGGGACGTGAATACTTTTCGAAAAAAAAATGCACTTAAATCTACCTGAAATGCTGCTGCATCATAAAATCTCAAAGCAACCAGTACTTTCAGCAGTGGCGAAATCGGTAAGCCTCATGGTTGTATTGTGAATTGAAATGAGAGACACCAGAATATCCACAACAGTGTTCCTGTCGAAACGGTATCTCCTCTTAAATTGTTGATCATTACACATCTCTAAAGGGTTTTCCATATCTTTTTCTTGCCGAAACTCATTTTCATTTTAATTACAGAACTCAATAAATTAAATTAAATCATAATCAACTATTGTATACCGAATCAGCTGATTACAATGCATATGAGGAAACACTTGAGCAAGCTGACAAGCTGCCTTATTTGAATAAGGCCCGATTGTATAAACCATTTAATCTTAGATCAGAGGTTAAATTGATCCTTGTTTCAGCTGAACTTGGAATTTTGTGTTGTATAAAGTCTAATCTGAGATTAATTTGTCTCAAACTAAAGTCAACTTTGACTGAAGAAATTTCTCCGATTAAGTTAGATGATCCAAGTTCAGTTATTTCTTTTCTGTTTGAAATATACGAGTGACAGATTGTGCAAATAAAATATCCATTATTATTAATATTAATAGATATGTTAGGTACATTTACATATATTTCTTTCAATTTCTTGCCTTAATACACAAACATTCTTATATTTTATAAGGCTCTATCTGTTCAGCAGTATCAAATAACATAACCTATAATTATATTATGTTTATAACAACCATTAATTATTAATGGATATGATAGGTACATTCATAAATGTTCAATTAACTGTATTACTAAATGAAAATTGTCGTTTTATACAGCTTTATTATGTTTAGCAGTATCAAACACCATAACATGATAACAACTTGGAGAACAGTCAACCTTCTTCTTATTGTCCGCCATTATTTACATCGCACAAAAAAAAACCAGTGTCTCCAACAGAGTGTAATACGGAAAGTCGCGAAAAAGTAGTTGGAAAGTCGCTAGATTTCTCATTATCAACAAAGAAAGATTAAATTTTGTCACTATGGGGTGCTAAAAAGGTCACTAAATCCCTATTTAAGCAATATAAAAGTTAAAAGAAATTGTTGTTGAAAAAGAGTTAAAATCGCTAGATTGGCAACACTGAACAAACCTGTAGAACATGGTCCGCGCATCACGTATTTCACCTGTTTATGCGATGTTGCCATATCCTTTTCACGTGAACTTAGATTGCATTTGAACCAAGGTAATTTGATCGCAGAAAAGTTTTATACAATAGAAAAAGTGTCTGAACTCGGTTTACTTTTCGATCTTCGATCGAAGTTGATCTTTAGTCAGGGAGTTTTATACAATTGTTCACTTCAGTGGGATTTATGAATTGGAAATTATTATAAGCAACTGCTTAAGTGTTTCCTTACGATAAGTGTTAACTATGAATTCGGCCCTTAGAGCTTTTTCGCTAGATAACATCATACATACTGTCGGTGACTCAGGAGAAGACGAGAGCGGACTGAGGAGGAAGGGATGTGAACAGATAACGTACGACAACACGTGCAATATTTGTACTGCAGTAAGCGGAAACTTTAGGTCTCCTTCTGTTCAACTCAGCTTTAATTTCCACACGCATTGTAAAGGCCCATTCACAATTAAAATTAAACATAAACATGACGTAAGCATAAAACCTTGTGTCCATGTTATTTAATGAAAGCATTCACAATGAATTACATAAGCATGAACTTAATCTTAATCATAAGACGTTAACATGAAAGTTCGCAAACTCCAAACTTTCATGCTCATGTTTATGCGATTTGGAAACAGTACACAAGCGGAAAGCGTGTTTTCACTTTTTGTTTAACATCTCATGGGCTTTGCCTACAGGCAATATTTTGATCTATTGGCCGTGATGATAGCTAGGCGCGCAACATGGAATCATATGACGAAAAGTTGATTATTTTACATCTCCGTTTCTTTGATTTCAAGTATTGAAAGCCATATACTGATGCCATTGTAGTTATTAGAAACATAAATTGAATAGCTACATCGTCAGTCATTGTGGAATTCTCCATTTTTATGTAATAGATTCTGTAGTTTTGTTGATTCGGTATGTTTGTTTCCACACACGTGTTATGTTTACGTTATGTTTAATTTTCATTGTGAATGGGTCTTGGCTACTTAAGTTTGTGGCATGTGTTTATGTGCTTATGTTAATGTTTACGTTATGTTTAATTTTCATTGTGAATGGGTCTTGGCTACTTAAGTTTGTGGCATATGTTTATGTGCTTATGTTAATGTTTACGTTATGTTTAATTTTCATTGTGAATGGGCCTTGGCTACTTAAGTTTGTGGCATATGTTTATGTGCTTATGTTAATGTTTACGTTATGTTTAATTTTCATTGTGAATGGGCCTTGGCTACTTAAGTTTGTGGCATATGTTTATGTGCTTATGTCAATGTTTACGTTATGTTTAATTTTCATTGTGAATGGGCCTTGGCTACTTAAGTTTGTGGCATATGTTTATGTGCTTATGTTAATGTTTACGTTATGTTTAATTTTCATTGTGAATGGGCCTTGGCTACTTAAGTTTGTGGCATATGTTTATGTGCTTATGTTAATGTTTACGTTATGTTTAATTTCCATTGTGAATGGGCCTTGGCTACATACGTTTGTGGCATATGTTTATGTTAATGTTTACGTTATGTTTAATTTTCATTGTGAATGAGCCTTGGCTACTTAAGTTTGTGGCATATGTTCATGTGCTTATGTTAATGTTTACGTTATGTTTAATTTTCATTGTGAATGGGCCTTGGCTACTTAAGTTTGTGGCATATGTTTAAGTGCTTATGTTAATGTTTACTTTATGTTTAATTTTCATTGTGAATGGGCCTTGGCTACTTAAGTTTGTGGCATATGTTTAAGTGCTTATGTTAATGTTTACGTTATGTTTAATTTTCATTGTGAATGGGCCTTGGCTACTTAAGTTTGTGGCATATGTTTAAGTGCTTATGTTAATGTTTACGTTATGTTTAATTTTCATTGTGAATGGGCCTTGGCTACTTAAGTTTGTGGCATATGTTTAAGTGCTTATGTTAATGTTTACGTTATGTTTAATTTTCATTGTGAATGGGCCTTGGCTACTTAAGTTTGTGGCATATGTTTAAGTGCTTATGTTAATGTTTACGTTATGTTTAATTTTCATTGTGAATGGGCCTTGGCTACTTAAGTTTGTGGCATATGTTTATGTGCTTATGTTAATGTTTACGCTATGTTTAATTTTCATTGTGAATGGGCCTTGGCTACTTAAGTTTGTGGCATATGTTTATGTGCTTATGTTAATGTTTACGTTATGTTTAATTTTCATTGTGAATGGGCCTTGGCTACTTAAGTTTGTGGCATATGTTTATGTGCTTATGTTAATGTTTACGTTATGTTTAATTTTCATTGTGAATGGGCCTTGGCTACTTAAGTTTGTGGCATATGTTTATGTGCTTATGTTAATGTTTACGTTATGTTTAATTTTCATTGTGAATGGGCCTTGGCTACTTACGTTTGTGGCATATGTTTATGTGCTTATGTTAATGTTTACGCTATGTTTAATTTTCATTGTGAATGAGCCTTGGCTACTTACGTTTGTGGCATATGTTTATGTGCTTATGTTAATGTTTACGTTATATTTAATTTTCATTGTGAATGAGCCTTGGCTACTTACGTTTGTGGCATAAGTTTATGTGCTTATGTTAATGTTTACGTTATGTTTAATTTTCATTGTGAATGAGCCTTGGCTACTTAAGTTTGTGGCATATGTTTATGTGCTTATGTTAATGTTTACGTTATGTTTAATTTTCAATGTGAATGGGCCTTGGCTACTTAAGTTTGTGGCATATGTTTATGTGCTTATGTTAATGTTTACGCTATGTTTAATTTTCATTGTGAATGGGCCTTGGCTACTTAAGTTTGTGGCATATGTTTATGTGCTTATGTTAATGTTTACGTTATGTTTAATTTTCATTGTGAATGAGCCTTGGCTACTTAAGTTTGTGGCATATGTTTATGTGCTTATGTTAATGTTTACGTTATGTTTAATTTTCATTGTGAATGAGCCTTGGCTACTTAAGTTTGTGGCATATGTTTATGTGCTTATGTTAATGTTTACGTTATGTTTAATTTTCAATGTGAATGGGCCTTGGCTACTTAAGTTTGTGGCATATGTTTATGTGCTTATGTCAATGTTTACGTTATGTTTAATTTTCATTGTGAATGGGCCTTGGCTACTTAAGTTTGTGGCATATGTTTATGTGCTTATGTTAATGTTTACGCTATGTTTAATTTTCATTGTGAATGGGCCTTGGCTACTTAAGTTTGTGGCATATGTTTATGTGCTTATGTTAATGTTTACGTTATGTTTAATTTTCATTGTGAATGGGCCTTGGCTACTTAAGTTTGTGGCATATGTTTATGTGCTTATGTTAATGTTTACGTTATGTTTAATTTTCATTGTGAATGGGCCTTGGCTACTTAAGTTTGTGGCATATGTTTATGTGCTTATGTTAATGTTTACGTTATGTTTAATTTTCATTGTGAATGGGCCTTGGCTACTTACGTTTGTGGCATATGTTTATGTGCTTATGTTAATGTTTACGCTATGTTTAATTTTCATTGTGAATGAGCCTTGGTTACTTACGTTTGTGGCATATGTTTATGTGCTTATGTTAATGTTTACGTTATATTTAATTTTCATTGTGAATGAGCCTTGGCTACTTACGTTTGTGGCATAAGTTTATGTGCTTATGTTAATGTTTACGTTATGTTTAATTTTCATTGTGAATGAGCCTTGGCTACTTAAGTTTGTGGCATATGTTTATGTGCTTATGTTAATGTTTACGTTATGTTTAATTTTCAATGTGAATGGGCCTTGGCTACTTAAGTTTGTGGCATATGTTTATGTGCTTATGTTAATGTTTACGTTATGTTTAATTTTCATTGTGAATGGGCCTTGGCTACTTAAGTTTGTGGCATATGTTTATGTGCTTATGTTAATGTTTACGTTATGTTTAATTTCCATTGTGAATGGGCCTTGGCTACATACGTTTGTGGCATATGTTTATGTTAATGTTTACGTTATGTTTAATTTTCATTGTGAATGAGCCTTGGCTACTTAAGTTTGTGGCATATGTTCATGTGCTTATGTTAATGTTTACGTTATGTTTAATTTTCATTGTGAATGGGCCTTGGCTACTTAAGTTTGTGGCATATGTTTAAGTGCTTATGTTAATGTTTACTTTATGTTTAATTTTCATTGTGAATGGGCCTTGGCTACTTAAGTTTGTGGCATATGTTTAAGTGCTTATGTTAATGTTTACGTTATGTTTAATTTTCATTGTGAATGGGCCTTGGCTACTTAAGTTTGTGGCATATGTTTAAGTGCTTATGTTAATGTTTACGTTATGTTTAATTTTCATTGTGAATGGGCCTTGGCTACTTAAGTTTGTGGCATATGTTTAAGTGCTTATGTTAATGTTTACGTTATGTTTAATTTTCATTGTGAATGGGCCTTGGCTACTTAAGTTTGTGGCATATGTTTAAGTGCTTATGTTAATGTTTACGTTATGTTTAATTTTCATTGTGAATGGGCCTTGGCTACTTAAGTTTGTGGCATATGTTTATGTGCTTATGTTAATGTTTACGCTATGTTTAATTTTCATTGTGAATGGGCCTTGGCTACTTAAGTTTGTGGCATATGTTTATGTGCTTATGTTAATGTTTACGCTATGTTTAATTTTCATTGTGAATGGGCCTTGGCTACTTAAGTTTGTGGCATATGTTTATGTGCTTATGTTAATGTTTACGTTATGTTTAATTTTCATTGTGAATGAGCCTTGGCTACTTACGTTTGTGGCATATGTTTATGTGCTTATGTTAATGTTTACGTTATATTTAATTTTCATTGTGAATGAGCCTTGGCTACTTACGTTTGTGGCATATGTTTATGTGCTTATGTTAATGTTTACGTTATATTTAATTTTCATTGTGAATGAGCCTTGGCTACTTACGTTTGTGGCATATGTTTATGTGCTTATGTTAATGTTTACGTTATATTTAATTTTCATTGTGAATGAGCCTTGGCTACTTACGTTTGTGGCATATGTTTATGTGCTTATGTTAATGTTTACGTTATATTTAATTTTCATTGTGAATGAGCCTTGGCTACTTACGTTTGTGGCATATGTTTATGTGCTTATGTTAATGTTTACGCTATGTTTAATTTTCATTGTGAATGAGCCTTGGCTACTTACGTTTGTGGCATATGTTTATGTGCTTATGTTAATGTTTACGTTATATTTAATTTTCATTGTGAATGAGCCTTGGCTACTTACGTTTGTGGCATAAGTTTATGTGCTTATGTTAATGTTTACGTTATGTTTAATTTTCATTGTGAATGAGCCTTGGCTACTTAAGTTTGTGGCATATGTTTATGTGCTTATGTTAATGTTTACGTTATGTTTAATTTTCAATGTGAATGGGCCTTGTCTACTTAAGTTTGTGGCATATGTTTATGTGCTTATGTTAATGTTTACGTTATGTTTAATTTTCATTGTGAATGGGCCTTGGCTACTTAAGTTTGTGGCATATGTTTATGTGCTTATGTTAATGTTTACGTTATGTTTAATTTTCATTGTGAATGGGCCTTGGCTACTTAAGTTTGTGGCATATGTTTATGTGCTTATGTTAATGTTTACGTTATGTTTAATTTTCATTGTGAATGGGCCTTGGCTACTTAAGTTTGTGGCATATGTTTATGTGCTTATGTCAATGTTTACGTTATGTTTAATTTTCATTGTGAATGGGCCTTGGCTACTTAAGTTTGTGGCATATGTTTATGTGCTTATGTTAATGTTTACGTTATGTTTAATTTTCATTGTGAATGGGCCTTGGCTACTTAAGTTTGTGGCATATGTTTATGTGCTTATGTTAATGTTTACGTTATGTTTAATTTTCATTGTGAATGGGCCTTGGCTACTTAAGTTTGTGGCATATGTTTATGTGCTTATGTCAATGTTTACGTTATGTTTAATTTTCATTGTGAATGGGCCTTGGCTACTTAAGTTTGTGGCATATGTTTATGTGCTTATGTTAATGTTTACGTTATGTTTAATTTTCATTGTGAATGGGCCTTGGCTACTTAAGTTTGTGGCATATGTTTATGTGCTTATGTTAATGTTTACGTTATGTTTAATTTTCATTGTGAATGGGCCTTGTCTACTTAAGTTTGTGGCATATGTTTATGTGCTTATGTTAATGTTTACGTTATGTTTAATTTTCATTGTGAATGGGCCTTGGCTACTTAAGTTTGTGGCATATGTTTATGTGCTTATGTTAATGTTTACGTTATGTTTAATTTTCATTGTGAATGGGCCTTGGCTACTTAAGTTTGTGGCATATGTTTAAGTGCTTATGTCAATGTTTACGTTATGTTTAATTTTCATTGTGAATGAGCCTTGGCTACTTAAGTTTGTGGCATATGTTTATGTGCTTATGTTAATGTTTACGTTATGTTTAATTTTCATTGTGAATGAGCCTTGGCTACTTAAGTTTGTGGCATATGTTTATGTGCTTATGTCAATGTTTACGTTATGTTTAATTTTCATTGTGAATGGGCCTTGGCTACTTAAGTTTGTGGCATGTGTTTATGTGCTTATGTTAATGTTTACGTTATGTTTAATTTTCATTGTGAATGGGCCTTGGCTACTTAAGTTTGTGGCATATGTTTATGTGCTTATGTTAATGTTTACGTTATGTTTAATTTTCATTGTGAATGGGCCTTGGCTACTTAAGTTTGTGGCATATGTTTATGTGCTTATGTTAATGTTTACGTTATATTTAATTTTCATTGTGAATGGGCCTTGGCTACTTAAGTTTGTGGCATATGTTTATGTGCTTATGTTAATGTTTACGTTATATTTAATTTTCATTGTGAATGGGCCTTGGCTACTTAAGTTTGTGGCATATGTTTATGTGCTTATGTTAATGTTTACGTTATATTTAATTTTCATTGTGAATGGGCCTTGGCTACTTAAGTTTGTGGCATATGTTTATGTGCTTATGTTAATGTTTACGTTATATTTAATTTTCATTGTGAATGGGCCTTGGCTACTTAAGTTTGTGGCATATGTTTATGTGCTTATGTTAATGTTTACGTTATGTTTAATTTTCATTGTGAATGGGCCTTGTCTACTTAAGTTTGTGGCATATGTTTATGTGCTTATGTTAATGTTTACGTTATGTTTAATTTTCATTGTGAATGAGCCTTTACTCATGTTTTCTGCACCAGTAATAACCTGGCTACTTGGATGCTTATCTGAGCGATGTTTATAATAACAGCGATAGTCAAGAAGGTCACATTCTTGGCCCTCGTGTTCCCCTGAGTAACGGACAATAGTAAAAAACGGGGTAGCCCATATTTCCACCTTCTCCTCTACTCTTTTACGCAGTAATGTTTTAAAGACTCAGTTTACGCACTGTGAACATTGAATAAAATGCAACGTCACGCACTATCGTAGAAAAAATAAATTGTAGCTAGTAATATTATTGGCAACATGACAATGAAACTGCAATCCAACCAATGGTGTAAAATGTATGAATACCTTGTGTCGCCTTTATACGTCATATAATGAAAGATAATAGTGGTTTCCTTAATGTTCCATTGGAGACATGAACCCCAGCCCAGCAGTCGCGGCTGTGTGTCTATTAAACGACGCCGACGGGACTTGACAATTAGCAGCCGTGATGATGGCGGGATGGCGTGTGGCCCCGCTGCGTGGCGTGCCGGCTTCTTTTCCCGGTAATACGACTCGATGTACATTCAGCTTGCTATTGCCTAATTATAGCACGGCCGTAGTATCGTATTGTGACGTCACATACGACTCGGTCGGAAGACGCCGCGTTGCCACATGCCGACCTGTTTCTCAGTTGTCCATCAACACGAATACCGCCGCATTTGCGTCATTTCTCGGCCCGCAGAAAAAGCGACTTGCTGCTGTCAATTGTTTTAATGTTGGCAGCGCGCCTGACACCGCCGTTGCCATGACGGCAAGTGACAGCCCTCTTTTGTCTTACAGCTTATATCGCTCTCTGAAATAGCCCGGCGTTGCTTGCGAGGACACCTGCGGTTGGTGTGGCGAGTGCAGAGACTGGATGGGACGAAACAAAAGAGCGCTCGGAAGCGAATGTTGCCCGTCTTCATGCTGCGAGATTGACTGCAGTCGCTCGTTTCCGACGGAACGCACGGTATAGCACACAATCCTGTAAAGGCTGGTTCACAATAAACCGGAAACGAGAATCGGAGCGAAAACGAAAACGGTAAAATTGTTAAAATGTGTACATTTAAATGTGAGCATTATCAATTAACGAAAAGCTTGCCGGAGCCCCGGATCGGGAACGGAGAGTTGGCCAAGTTTCAACTTTGGCGGTCACGTTTCCGATCACAGCCCACTAGATTCATTCTATTGCCATCTAAAAGCTATTTTGTCGTATATTTTGTGGCAAGAAGACCGTGACATATCCTATGCATTATTTTGTTCTGTGCTGTGCATCATGGAGCAAGTTTTATTTGATGAGATTCTAATTTTGAGTGTTGAGGAAAATCCTCACGTTTACGATAAGCGGCGCGCCTCGTATAAAGATGAGAAAATGAAGGAGAATACGTGGCTTTCAATAGCTGCATCTTTGAACACCGATCGTAAGTGAATCATATTTTATTACTGTATTGGTTGTATTACACACTACATATTCATGTTTCAATTCAGTAACTACTGTTGTGTTCATTTTTGTTCTATTACAAATGTTTCTTCTCTAATTATTTTACGTTATGGTAGACTTAAAATAGGTTGTGATAATAAAGATGCATGGGCATATTTATAGTACCGTACCTAATGATATGTTTCAGTTGAAATTGGTTAACCTGTGTTTTTGTTGGCTGTCTTGTACTCATGAGAGAACGCCATTGGTCAGTTATACACAAATAACATCAGAATGCGTAATATCGACTTTACATATCGTTATTGACATGCATATCGATATGCATAGTCGTCTACGTTCTCGGTTTATTATGAATCAAAAATTTTCATATTCACGTCCTCTGCTTCTCGTTCCCGGTTTATTGTGAACCAGCCTTACGTTGGGCGTCTTGGGAGGACGCTGCACTATGGTTTTGCGGTCGTCGTTGGAATTTTTATGTAATTATTTCAAGCACACTGGAATTTTAACTTCGTTCTTCGATTTTGCATTTTGGGGCATGTTTCACAATGTTAACCCTTAAACCGGAAGATACATTAAAATCACACTTACAGATCGATCGGTCTAGGAGACCGGACATAATTCATTATTGTTCCCATGAGTAAATTTATACGGCTACAACACATGCTGATGGAATGGAACGAAGAGTTACTGAGAAAAGGGATGCGGATTAATGTCAACAAGAGTAAAGTAATGTGGATCTCTAAGGAAAATGGACAGGAAACAGAATTTAACATTGAATGTGAAGGACAAAACCTGGAGAGAGTGGAAAGTTTTAAATATTTAGGAACAATAGTAACTAGTGATGGAAGAGTAGATCAAGAAGTACTGAACAGGGTAAAGAAAGCAACATCAGCATACTATCAAATAAGTGACACAATAGTTGGGAAAAAAGAAATAACCACTAAGACAAAAATACAGATATATAATTCAATAATTAAACCTATAATATAATATAGTACCGAAAGCTTACCACTCTTAGATAAACATCGAAGTAAATTAACAGCAGTGGAAATGAAATATCTTAGAAAAGTTGTAGGAAAGACCAGAAGAGATAGGATAAGGAATGACAGGATAAGAGAAGAAGTTAAACTGAGAAAAGCATTAACAGGGGTGATTAATGAAAGGCAGTTGAAATGGTTTGGGCATGTATATCGTAAGGGAGAGGAAAGGGCGGCCGGGTACGGCTACGGACTGGAAGGTCCGGGGTTCGATCCCAGGTGGTAACAGGATTTTTTCTCGTTGCCAAACTTTCAGAACGGCCCCGAGGTTCACTCAGTCTCCTATAAAATTGAGTACCGGGTCTTTCCCGGGGGTAAAAGTCGGTCAGAGCGTGGTGCCGACCACACCACCTCATTCTAGTGCCGAGGTCATGGAAAGCATGGGGCTCTACCTCCATGCCCCCCAAGTGCCTTCATGGCATGTAACAGGGGATACCTTTACCTTTAAGGGAGAGGAAAGGAAGGTTAAACAGGTGATGGAAATGAGAGTGGAAGGAAGAAAGAGAAGAGGAAGACCAAGGATTAAATGGGAGGATACAATAGAAAGAATAGGCCAACAGAAAGGAAAAACAATGGTAGAGATGAAGAGAATGTGTAGAGAAATGGATGAAATGGACGGAGAGGGGCGAACCCGATGCTTAGCAGCAGAAGGGACTGAAGAAGAAGGAGAAGGAGAAGAAGAAGAAGAAGAAGGAGAAGAAGAAGAAGAAGAAGAAGAAGAAGGAGAAGAAGAAGAAGAAGAAGAAGGAGAAGAAGAAGAAGGAGAAGAAGAAGAAGAAGAAGAAGAAGGAGAAGGAGAAGGAGAAGAAAAAGAAGAAGAAGAAGAAGAAGAAGGAGAAGGAGAAGAAGAAGAAGAAGAAGAAGAAGGAGAAGAAAAAGAAGAAAAAGAAGAAGAAGAAGAAGGAGAAGAAGAAGAAGAAGAAGAAGAAGAAGAAGAAGGAGAAGGAGAAGAAGGAGAAGAAGGAGAAGAAAAAGAAGGAGAAGAAGAAGAAGGAGAAGAAGAAGGAGAAGAAGAAGAAGGAGAAGGAGAAGGAGAAGAAGAAGAAGAAGAGTAAATTGATACACTTTTAATTCAAGATAACTAAGGAACAGACGAGTGGAGTTCCTTGTATGGGCACAAACATGGACATTACGACGAAGTGAAGAGAAGCGAAAAGAAACATTTGAAATGTAGATATGGAGAAGAATGGAGCGTGTGAAATGGACAGAATAAGAAACGAAGCTGTGTTGGAAAGAGTGGATGAAGAAAGAATGATGCTGAAACTGATCACAAATAGGAAAAGGAATTGGTTGGGTCACTGGTTAACAAGAAACTGCCAACTTAAGGATGTACTGGAAGGAATGGTGAACGAGAGAAGAGTTCGGGGCAGAAGAAGATATCAGATGATAGACGACATTAAGATATGCGGAGACTAAAGGCTCATTCACAATGAAAATTAAATATAACGTAAGCGTTACCTTAACGTTACAGTAAAATCAAGAAGTCATACCATCATTCACGATGGGAACATAAACATAACAGCAAACATACTTGGTAACCATGGAAACATAACAACGACGCCATTTCCTCATATTCTGTCGTATACTTCAGCGCTCCACGATTGTGTTCTGTTTGCACATCACGTAAGCATAAGCATGAAAGTTTGGAGTTTGCAAACTTTTATGTTAACGTCTTACGGTAATGTTTATGCCAATGCTTATGTGAATCATTATGAATGACCCCATTTGGTAGCCTGAGCGCAAACTTCTGTGTTTATGTTACGGTTATGTTTAATTTTCATTGTGAATGGGCCTTTAGAGGAAGGCAGAAAATAGGAAAGATTGGAGAATACTGAGTTGTTTTGTATGATTGTGGAACTTGAACTCTTACTTTGATAGAGGGACAGAGGTTAACGGTGTTCGACAATAAGGTGCTTAGGAAAATATTTGGGCCTAAGAGGGATGAAGTTACAGGAGAATGGAGAAAGTTACACAACGCAGAACTGCACGCATTGTATTCTTCACCTGACATAATTAGGAAATCAAGACGTTTGAGGTCCACACCTGCGGAGTAACGGTCAGTGCGTCTGGCCGCGAAACCAGGCGGCCAGGGTTCGAATCCCGGTCGGGGCAAGTTACCTGGTTGAGGTTTTTTCCGGGGTTTTCCCTCACCAAATACGAGCTAATGCTGGGTAACTATCGGTGCTGGACCCCGGACTCATTTCACCGGCATTATCACCTTCATATCATTCAGACGCTAAATAACCTGAGATGTTGATACAGCGTAGTAAAATAACCCAATAAAATAAAAGACGTTTGAGATGGGCAGGGCATGTAGCACGTATAATTTCTTAAATAGATTAGCTTCTTTACAACAGATGATGCTTGAATTAGTCTCTAACTATTGTAATGGTCTTGAAAGGGGTCGGCATCTTCTGTATTGCAATAATAAAGGCTGTAACAGATTGAACTAATCGCCGTCATGTATCAGCACCACTTACAGCACTAATGATGTGGGTCAGGAATTTGTAACTTCGTTGGCTGTGTGGAGAGTGTAAGTTACCGACCTAACTTATACACAATATGCAATGGTACAGCACTGTCCTAAAAACTAGAAATTCTAACGATATTTTATTCTGTTTGTACCATTTTGCTCAGAAGAAACTGACAGAGAAACGTTAGGTCAAAAAAGTTTGACGTCAATTCGCCTTCTACTGAAATTATACAGGGACATCATTTTATTTTTACTTCAATTTTTATTGTACCTCAGTTTTTTAATGTACTTTACTCTCATCCCCTCTACTAGTGAACTTGCAACCGATCTCCACACAGAACCAAGCGTATACAGTCAAAGTCGCCTTACGGTCTTAGTAAACGCAAACAGTACTGAGTGAGTATAGTACGTTCCAGAAATATTTTTGCTTTCAATATTGAATCATATTCTCGCACAAGTACTGTCGTCCGTTTGCCTATGTCGCATCCCGGTTTCCCCCACCCACTTCTGCCCGTCCCTTTGTGGCTGGGCTGTCTTAGCTCTTTTCTGAGAACATTAATTTCTGTTATGAATTGGACGTCTACGTAATATTATACAACTGTTTAAAATAATTTAAATAAAATAGCCTCGTTAAGTAATTAACTGTCACGTGATTTCCTCCTTTCTACGACCAAAACCACTTGAACGGATAATAAATAGCACGTCTGAATAATTTTATCTTTTCGGATCGGACAGAAGTGAAGATTGAATATACTGTACGTAAGGTACTCTTTTATAGAGTAGGTACAGAATTACTTCAACATGAGTTACTAGTACGAAAGACGAAACTGGTAATTGGAATTAGGTACAGTAGTACTCTATGTAGTGCGATAATATGGAAAAAAAAAAAAAACAGAAAGATGTATAGAAATGAACGTCCATCATTTTCAAATATGTGTTTAAATATCCATATTATGATTATTTTTCAATTTAACTTCATTCTCTATATTGTACGCTAATGTGCTGTAGACAGTATAATATACACTGCATAATGAATACGTCCGAATGGACAGCTCAGTTCGTGAGTAAAAACACTTATTGTTAATATTTTACTGTATCTTGATTAAATAAAAACCTAATGAAAATTATCAAACTCAAAATTGCGATATTTCCTACTTTACGTAAATGGATGAACTACTTTTCATCCCTCCTATACCTAGTAAACTGATTTGTTTGTATCTTACGCCAGTATCATTGAACTCCAGTGGAAGGGGTGTTTCCGGTTCACAACCGTTAAGTAAAGGTATAGTCAGGTTAATATTAGAAATGTTAGTAAAAATAAAATGATGTCCCTGTATTTTAGGCACTGAAATATATGAAGTGGAATTAAAATTACTCTTTACGTCATATTTCATTATCTTCTGTTATAACACGCCATTTACAATTTATTTATTCATCTATGTATTTATTTATTTATTTATTAATTCATTCATGTATATGAATATTTATTTTTATTTTATATGTTTATTCATTTACTTCTTAACTTATTTATACATATTTGTTTGTTTATTCATTAAGTCATCCAAATACCGTGGAGCAAAGGTGATAAATGTAAATGACACTCCGGAGGAAATTAAACGCAGAATAAATATGGGAAATGTCTGTTATTATTCGGTTGAGAAGCTTTTGTCATCCAGTCCGCTCTCAAAAAAGCTGAAAGTTAGAATTTATAAAACAGTTATATTACCGGTTGTTCTGTATGGTTGTGAAATTTGGACTCTCACCCTGAGAGAGGAACAGATGTTAAGGGTATTCTAGAATAAGGTGCTTAGGAAAATATTTGGGGCTAACAGGGATGAAGTTACAGGAGAATGAAGAAAGTTACACAACGCAGAACTGCACACATTCTATTCTTCACCTGACATAATTAGGAACATTAAATCCAGACGTTTGAGATGGGCAGGGTATGTAGCACGTATGGGCAAATCTAAAAATGCATATGGAGTGTTATTTGGCCGGAGGGAAAAAAAAACCCCTTGCAGAGACCGAGACGTAGATGGGAGGATAATATTAAAATGGATTTGAGGGAGATGGGACATAATGGCAGGGACTGAATTAATCTTGCTCAGGATAGGGACCAATGTGAGGGCGGCAGTGATCCTCCGGGTTCCTTAAAAGCCATTTGTAAATAAGTAATATTATTATTAATTGCAATTTCGAATATGTCATTGCCGTCGTATTGATGTGTGAATCGTTTGGACTATCAATTGCATTTGTTCTATTGTTACCGTCTTTCGTTTCCTTCAGTGCCATAACGTACAGACGGAAAAATTTGAAAGTTTTATGTATGTGTATGTATGTATGTATGTATTTATTAACACTACAATTGGGTATACACCCGGTGGCAGTGATATATAATATAGGCCTACAATAATTACAATAAACCTAGGACTATAAATAAAAACTATTCTATAATAACGCCTACGATAAGCAAAAGTAAATCTAACTTATAAGTACTTCTATTTCACCCAACTCTTACCAATTTAAATAATTACATATCACCTTAATTAATTACATACCAACTTAATTACATATCGTCTTAATTAATTACATATCTCATTAATTAATTACATACCAACTTAATTACATATCATCTTAATTATATATCACCTTAATTTATTTACATATCAACTAAATTACATATCTTAATGAATTACATATCAACGTAATTATTTTACATATCAACGTAATAATTATATATCTACTTATTTAATTATGTATCAATTCAATTAATTACATGACACAACTTAAATAATTACACTGCACCTCCAATTACATTTTCAGTCTAATCTTCTCAACCTTTCCTTAAATGTATTGATTTTAAGAGGACCACCCTGAAAGATTGCCGCAGGTAAGCTGTTCCAGTCTACTATTGTGCGGTTAACAAAAGAAAATTTTGCCACGTCCGTTCTTTGTTTTCTACATTTAAACTTCCTAATATGATCAGCCCTTCCTAAGTATGTAAATATTTTAATCTACATCTATTCATTCAAAAAATAGAATCCTCTGAAACCCCACCATGACTTTTGGGACGCAGTGCATTAAATAAATTTGAGGAACAACCTAGTGAATTTGTTTCACTGGGTTAGAGAATACAACATTAATCAACGTATAGTTTTAGTGATGGAGAGAAATAGCTGACGAATCTCATCTGGAGCCATGTAGTTTATCAGAGACGTGGCTCTTTATGTGCCGTAAATTTACTATACAGGACCCACAGATTTACTTCCCTCCGAGAGAAAGTCTTCATAAGGCCTTCATCAACATAAGAAACCATCGCCCTCGTCTAGGTTTCAACCCGCAAACCTGGGATCCAATGGTTACTCTTTGTGTTGTAATGAGGACTAGTTTGCGTTTTATTTTCACGTTTCTTCTTGTTACTTCAATGTAGTGTTGAAGTGTGCCATAAGTATAGCGCTGGGAGATGTTAAACGTGTGGTCACTACACAAACAAGCATGGGAAATGATTTATGGAGTGCACCATTACTTCCGAACTCGGCCTGGGAGCAACAAGTGACCGTCCCTCATTGCGAGATGTCAGGAATGCGGATTCTGCTTACGGGATTGGGTTTCACACGAAAAAAAAAACGCAGAGACGCTGGCACTTCTGTTAATGACAACAGACCTCGTGTTTTTCGATCACCTGGGAAGACTGTAACCAGGGATAAGAAACCACCCTATCAGAGGGCTTTGGAATTGTTCGCTTTCGTGACGAGTAGTCGACCTGGTTGGCGAGTTGGTATAGCGCTGGCCTTCTATGCCCAAGGTTGCGGGTTCGATCCCGGGTTAGATCGATGGCATTTAAGCAGGGGCGATTTCTCCTGGCATGCTATGCTTGCTGCGCAAGCCCAATATTTTCGTAGAATGTGTATTTCTCAAAATGGGATTACGTACATTAAAATTTATTTTGATTTTTGGAATACTGTATAGGCGTTTTACCATCCGCAGGTTGCACACCGCAAGTATCGCAACTCTTGCTCGTTTCTCGGAGCTACAGGAAAGACGTAGAAATAGCGAGAATATGATGCGCGCGCAAGTGCCTTCCTCCTTAGTCCGTCCTAGGCGCACATGCTTCTGTTACGTGTTGTTTGAAGCTCTGGTCCGAGAGCTACACCAACGACTATTTAACGTTACACAGACAGCGGGAATGTGCTGTGATTTGCGAGTGCAATGTAATTGTGTTAGATGCTGCATGTATTATTAATTCTTAAACATTAATTTGATGTATTGCAGTGACTTCGGAATTGTGTGTTATTGAAACCTTAATATTAAATCCATTTTCTTGGACTATTCAAGAGAAGACAGACATTATAGAGAATATGTGCGCTGGTTCAGTGCAGCTCAATACAACAATGTGCATTGGTTGGCAGGGTCGAAAAAACTAAATAAACTGTTTTGTTGGCCATTTTTGTTATATTATATCGAACTTCTACATCTGATAAACGAATATGATCCATGACTCATAATGATGTGTGCTTAAATGCGACAGGCTCATGTCAGTAGATTTACTGGCATGTAAAAGAACTCCTGCGGGACAAAATTCCGGCACATCCGGCGACGCTGATATAACCTCTGCAGTTGCGAGCGTCGTTAAATAAAACATAACATTCAACATCTCATGACGAGTAGATTGCAACGTCGTAAATACTGTACATCGCTGTCTAACTTCTGTGCTAACTAACTTCGTTCATCTTCCTTGCATTACCTTTCCGTTAGCAGCTACGTGGGTCAATGTAGGCTACTCAGGGGCGTACACAAGGGGAGGGGGTTTGAACCATCTCTTGAAGTTTTTGAAAAAAATGACATACAGTATAACTTGGTTATAACGACATCCAAGGGACCTTAAAAATTATGTTGTTATAAACGAGTGTGGTAGTAACCGAAATTCACATTATCAATCTAGTGAGGTGGAAAATGAAAAATAACAAACTTAATTAGACTTATTTTAGAATTATGTATTGAATTTTAAGCCTACAATGAACAAAAATAAAATACACGTAGGCCTACAATCATAAATACAGTATTCTGTATTAAAACAGTTTGTTCAGTACTCACCAAACTACTTTACTTAGAAGTGAAGTAACCAGTCATTTTACTCTGTTGTCTTCTACTTGCCCAATACACACTTTCTAGGGCTAAATTATGTTCTATGTTCATAATTTCAGTTGCAATTTCACTGCTCCCTTCCCTAGCTTCATAGAACATGTTCATAATTCACTCACTTCTTTTAGTGTCCATACTGCGTTAAAATGCGTGCACTTAGTGAAAACGTCCTGTCGAAACTGATCTAATACCGCATGAATTCGGGCAGGTTACAATGGGGTGGGGAATCCGCCTGCATTCCAGAGGTCTATGACAAAAGGGGACTGTAAAGAATTTGTCAGGGTCAGATTTCAACAAAATATTTCTTAAAATACTTTGCTTCTTAGAAAATCTTATTCCAAACTAAGGCTGAAAATGACGTTATATGCGAGGTAGACGCATATGTGTTTGTCGTATTAAGCAAGGTAGGAAAGCATATGTCTTATGGGGAATTAGTTGGGACCACAGAATATTTGACGTTATAGGCAAGGTGTGCACAAAACGAGGTCGTTATAATCAAGTTCTACTGTATTTAGATTTGAGTACTTTTTTATCCATAATCGTTTTCCCTTTTCTGACTTTTCACTGTCAGAGTAACAAAATCTACATCGACCTAATGCATAGTCCTCCTACTCTTCCTTCAAAATAATCCCTGTTCTTGGTGCTGCGGCACGTTCACATTGTAACAATGCTATCTTTATTATAGACTACAGGATGATTCACAAGGATTTACCGTCACTTACGCAGCTTATTTCCGAAGACATTCTGAGCAAAAAAATGTCATATAAACATGTGTACTAATCACAATATTTTCAGAATAACACTAATTTGAAGTTGTTTATAAATTCTTGAGTTTTAAAGGTAAGAGAATATTACAGATAAAGAATGAACTATTCAGGAGTATCGTTTCTTTAATTAGGTAGTATTCTGAAGCTAAAGATGTGTTGTGAATTCCATAGTTGCTTCGTACAGATTTTTTTTTTTTTTTTTTTTTCGATTTTAGCTACAAAATTAAATTTCCTTGCTCATTGATCACAAGTTACATATCACATCAATCTTTGTAAATTCTTTAAGACTGTACATTATGATGCAAAATTCAACTATAAAGAATCAAGTTCCTAAAGTCGTGTAATTTGTAACGTAAGAAGTATATAAATTTTAGTTAAAAATTGAAAAACAAAATCTGTACAAAGCAATTAACAACACACTTTTAGCTTCAGAACACTAGGCAATTAAAGAAATGACACTTCTGAATAGTTCATTCTCTATTTGTAATATTTTTTTACCCTTAAAACTAAATAAAAATAGTATTTTACTAACAACTTCAAATTAGTGTAACTCTGGAAATATTGAGATTATGACACATGTTTATACGAAGTTTTTGCTTAGAATGCCTATTTAAATAAACTCCGTAAGTGACTGTATATCCTCGTGAATCACTCTGTATAGAGACCTACCGTCTAGTACCGACCTTGAATCCGACACAATATGAAATTTAACTTGTGAAACATATTGAGAACTCCACACCTGTAGAGTAACGGTTAGCGTGTCTGGCCGCGAAACCAGGTGGCCCGGGTTCGGTTCCCGGTCGGGGCAAGTTACCTCGTTCAGGTTTTTCCGGAGTTTTCCCTCAACCCAATACGAGCAAATGCTGGGTAACTTTCGGTGCTGGACCCCGGACTCATTTCACCGGCATTATCACCTTCATCTCATTCAGACGCTAAATAACCTAAGATGTTGATAAAGCGTCGTAAAAATATCCTACTAAAATAAACATATTGAAAAGATTGTTTTGACAGTTCTGCAGTGACGATGCTGTTAAGTATTGTGCATTGTCGATTTCAAACTCATTTTATTCATTCATTCATTCATTCATTTTATTCCATAGATCTTACATGATCAATGAAGCTTTAAGATGTGGAACAAGTCAAAATTTTACAATATTACAATTACAATTTTTACAAATTTTTACAGTTTTACAATTTAGTAATTTTCCACAATTTTTACAATTCTGTGCAATTTTTTACAAAATTTTGGAGAGATGAGGTGAGGTCCGAGGATTCGCCAAAATATTACCCGGCATTTGCCTTTTGGTGGGGGAAACCTCGGAAAAACCCAACCAAATAATGAAATCAAAGGGGTTGATGCCGAGGACTCGCCATAGACCATCCGGCTTCAGTCCCACGGGTGGGGAAAACCTCGGAAGAAACCAAAGACCAAAGAGGAATCCAACCCAAGCCCGAACGCAGCTCCGAATGAGCAGCCCAGCGAGTCTGCCGACTAAGCTACATCGATGGCTCTACTAAAAGTATACAATACATAGCCAATCAAATTATTAAATTTACAAACGCAAACGATCATTCATCAGTTGAGCTATATGTATAATGCAAAACAAGTAAGTTAATTAAATTTAAGGCATGAACAATTCAACCAGTTGTGATATACAGAAATTGATAATACATATCATGCAAACTACTTCAAATTACAAACACAAACAATTTATCAATAGAGCTATACAGATTGCTATTCAATTTAAAGCATATACAATTTATCGGCCAAAACTATACAAATATATACAATAGAAAATAAGCAGAATAAAATTCAATTTATAATCATAAACAATTCATCAGTTGAGCTATACAGACTACCATTGAATTTACAGTAGGCCTATATACAGGGACATAATTTTATTTTTACTTCAATTTTTATTGTACCTGAGTTTTTGAATGTACTTCACTCCTACCCCTTCTACTAAGGAAGTTCCAACTCCACACAGAGCCAAGACCGCAGATAGTAAGCAGTACTGAGTTACTGGGTATAGTACGTTCCAGAAATATGTTCACGTTTTCCAGTGACGAAAGAGCTTTCAATATTGAATCATATTTTCGCACAGGTACTGTCCGTTTGCCTACGTCGCATCCCGATTTCACTTACTGTACAGGACTGTTAACTGTGTCCGCGGTCTTGTTGGTGAGGAAAAGGTTTTCTGAGGGAAGCGAAGAGGGAGGGGGGAGTTGAGCTTATTGGTAAACGTACTATTATGCGTGCAAGAAACATTTCCTCTTACCTTGTCTTCGCCTAGGCTTGCAGTGGGATGCAGACGGAGTCGCGTTTCACTCGGATTCTTCAGAAGATGAACTGCCATTTTCACTATCGCTGCCCCCGGCTTCACTATCACTAACAGTGTTCAAGTTGATTGATATTTGGTCAATTACATCTGGAACTACTCCGTCCTTTTCCCAGTATTCTGCTTCTAAATTGGCGACGTGATGGCAGAAACCTGCCCAATCTTGTCGTGTTACCTCCTGTATTGCGTTCTTCGTAGTTTCGCGCAGCTTTGTTAAAGACAAATCTCCTGTAACATTCGTGTCCCTTACAATTCTCTTGATTTTCGACCATGCGAGTTCGATGGCATTTAGATCACACATATATGGAGGAAGACGTGTCACAACATGTCCACTACCTGACAACATGTTATCTATTCTATACGTCTTCTCCTTTGGTTTCAGTGGAAGAATCAGTTTATAAAGGTCGTTCTTACGCATTGTCTCATTGCACTCGACTCCTTTCTTTCTCAGCCACTCTATCATGTCCCCTTTGAGGGCATAGGGTGATGGCGCTTTATCAACCTGAATACAATGGTATGGTGCATTGTCTAAAACGACAACAGAATTTGGCTGAAGATTTGGCATAAGTTGATTAACTACCCACTTTTGAAAATTGCCGCTATTCATTTGCCCATGGTAGTCTCCTGTTGTACAGCCAGCTTTGTATATTACTTCTGCACCGGCAAGAAAACCACTTGCGCCCCCGGCATGTAGTATTATCAGTCTGTTCCCCGAATTCATATTGTCCTGAACTCCCATTACGTCATCACTTTGCCAACATCTTCGGTGAGTTAGATTGCTATCGACCCACGTCTCGTCTACGTACACAATTTCACGTCCTTCTTCTCGATACTTCTTCATTTTACGCAGATAGTTTGCCCTCCAATCTATAATATCCGGTCTTTCTACCAAGAGTTTTCGTTTTGACTGGCATTTCCTCCATCTAAACCCCATGCTTTTCACGACTCTGTTTAGTGATTTTCTGCCCCAAGGAAAATTGATTTTTTCTTTAATTACCGTCAAAAGTTTAGGTATTGTCGGCACTCTCTTTTTTTGAATATAAAAGTCTTGTATTGTATTTCTTATAACACACTTGTCGAAGTCGTCTACATGCAGTATATTATGAGATATTATTCGTCTCTTCTTTCCTGGCGATTTCAGGAGTCTATCCGGACTGTTTTCTTTTCTTATCTTATGTTCCTTCCTAATCTTCTTTATTGTACTATACCCTACTCCAGTGTATTCGGCCGCTCTTTCAGTTGATTTATTTAAAGGAATCCTCAAATGTTTTTGCACTCTTTCCTCATCGCACTTCTCTATGATGTTAGCTATTATTTCTCTTGCTTCACTATGAATAGTTGTGTTTGCCTTTCTATTAGCCATACTAAACGGAAGTGTTTAAGACTATCGTTCTTGCTAATATCACTGCTCTATAATCTCGCACTATTATTCCTATACTATAGCTATACACATCCTATACTAATTTATCACTACACTACACTACACTATACTAATCCTATACTAGATATACGCACTACACTGAATTACACAGATTTACTGTAATTACTGTATAAGGAAGTTCTGAATTGAACAATGTAAAGAATACTGTAAACTCAAGTTGACTGCACTCTCGCAATATATATTCGGAACTGGTAGTTGTCTGTCAATGTCATAGAAAGGCCACCCCCATCCCGAACCTTTAGTACCTACCCTCTTCCCCGCGGTTGCGGCAGACCCCTCTCACACGGACACAGTTACTAGTCCTCCACAGTACCTGCTTCTGCTCGCCCCTCTGTAAAAGCTGGGCTGTCTTAGCTCTTTTCTGAAAACATTAATTTCTCTTAGAAATTGGACGTTTACGTAACATTATACAGCTGTTTAATTTAACTTAAATAAAAGGGCCTCGTTAATTAATTAACTGTCACGTGATTTCCTCCCTTTCCACAATCCTGCGGCATAACCACTTGGACGGACACTAGATAGTATGTCTGAGTAATTTTATATTTTCGGGTCGGGCAGAAGTGAAGATTGAATTTACAGTACGTAGAGTAGGTACAGAATTATTTCAACATGAGTTACTAGTACGAAGGACGAAACTGGCAATTGGAATTAGATGCAATAGTCTATAGTGCGATAATATGCACAAAAGAACTGAAGCCTTTATCGAAATGAACGGCCACCATATTCAAAATTGTGTTTAAATATCCATATTATGATTATTTTTCAATTTAACTTCTTTCTCTATATTGTACGCTAATGTGCTGTAGACAGTATAATATACACTGCATAATGAACACGTTCGCATGGATAACTCACTTCGTGAGTAAAAACACTTATTCTTAATACAGTACTGTACTTAGATTAAAGAAAAACCTAATGAAAATTATCAAACTCAAAATCGCGATATTTCCTAGTTTACGTAAATGGATGAACTACTTTTCTTCCTTCCTATACCTAGTAGACTGATTTGTGTTTTACGCCAGTATCATCGAACTCCAGTCTTGGAGGGGGGAGCAAGCGGTGTTTCCGGTTCTCTAAAGGTATAGACAGGTTAATATTAAAAGTGTTAGTAAAAATAAAATGATGTCCCTGTACAATTCATCATACAGTATACTATTCAATTTACAGCACATACAATTCATCAGTTATGCTAAACAAAAATATAGAATGCATAGTAAACAGATTAAGTCAATATAAAAAAGTTGTACATGTCATTTAAGTAGAATAATTCAATTCACAAGCATAAACAATTCATTAATTGTGTAGAAGGTATGAGTATGTAGAAATTTGGTTAATTCTTTTCTGAACCTTTTCTCGTGGTTCTTCAAATCTTTAAGATAATTAGGCAGTGCATTGAAGACTGTTATACATGAATAGCGAACTCCTTTTTTTAAAACAGCTTAGGCTAACAGAGGGTAGATGAAGATCTGATTTATGTCTTGTATTAAAATGATGAATGTCTTGATTAGTACTGAATTTATCTTGGTTCTTAATATACAGCGGTATTCACGCGTTCGTTACTTTTAGGTCTGCCTTTATCGTGTCTGTGATTTTTACTAAAATCTCCTCATTACATTTTGAATGCAATTATGCGTTACTTTTGAAACGTCCTGTGCAGAAGTTGGCAGTCCGTATGGTTCACATGACGTATTGTTTTAAACGAAGTCATGTCAAATGAAGTTTCTGCGGCTAGCTTCGAGTTCATTTGCGATCGCCACGCTGCAGCTGAAAGAAGTGGACACGTTGCGGTCAGCTGGCTGACAAGTGAGAATTGCAGCGCTGCGTTTAATATAAACAATAACTGCGGAAATTGTGTGCAAGCGTGCGGGGGGTGGGGGTTGATGAACTGCACTCACAATGGAGCAATTTTTCCACCCTTTGCCAAGGACAGCTTTATCGGTGTTTCATTCGCGTAATAGATTCCTCACATTCCATTTCCTCCTGCAACAGCGGGAGCCGCGATGATTTTGGGCCGTATTCATGAACGAGACTTTGGACCAAATTTGACTTTGGAAAGTACAAGTTGCCGTTTTCCTACTCACAATCATTTTATGCAAAAATGTGCGGCTACAAAAATTGTTGTTTAGTCAAATTAAAGAATAAAAAAAAAATGTCAGCCATTTTCCTTACGTCCACGAAGGAAAGTCAAAGTCTACAAAGTTATTTGGCCATTATTCAGTCTATCATTCAATACGGTATAATTGTTTGGGGTGGAAGTATAAAAATTAATCTTACTCCGTTAAATTTACTACAAAAACGAATAATTAAAATTTGTTTGAAGAAACGTTTCGATTATCCAACTAAATTAATTTATTCTGAATTTAATGTATTTAATATTGAACAAATTTATAAGTATACACTGTTAAAATTTTATCATAAAAATCGTAATAAGTTTGTACTACAGACACATAATTATGACACAAGACGAAATATTAATTTAACATTAGTAGAACCTAAATGTCTCACATCTGCTGGTCTAAAGCATAGCATAAATTTTGGCCCTCGGTTGTACAATGCTTTAACTAAATTACACCCAGAACTTCTAACATGTAACCCACTAACATATAACAAGAAAATTAGAAACGTGTTAATATCTTCAATTTGATTAAATAAATTTATAGCCTATGTGTATGAATTAATCAACCTATATTATATTTGTATTCTATAATTTTGAAATATATAGTCCTACTTTTGACGTGTGATATTATCCTTCTCTAGCGTTAATATTATATAATTCCATTGCCGCTGTAATTTAAACTTTAGTTCCTATTTTATTTTACTTATTTATTTTTATTATTATTTTTTTCTGTATTTATCTTATATTAACATTGTATTATATAATTTCTGTAACTGTGATTTTAATACTATTTCCTATTTTATTTTATTTTATATTCTCTTATAGGCCTATTAATATTATATCTGAACTGCGACCGAACACGAGCGCTGCTCATTCGGTCTCAAATTTTGTTAATACTACTGTATCTCCTTTTTTATATTGCTTGTATTATTTTATTTCTGTTTCTCTTGTTTGTTTGTAATTATATTCTTTATTCTGTATATTTAAATTTAAATAAATACATAAACAAGTAGGAATCAACAAATTTCCGGAGTACCCTGAATTGTAGGCAACACACAGAACATAAGAAACGGAGAAGTTTCCTAGAACCAGGGAAACGCCTGCAACCTATACTAAATTCATCACTTGAAAGGCAGAGAAGAAGACTAGCCATAAGACGTAGAGATTCCTGCAAAAATCGCAATAGATCCTTGACATGTTTGCACAAAATCACGTGTAGAAGCTCGGTTCTTAAAGACAATCTGACTCTGTTCATAAACTGACTCAACAGGCATGGAAGCAATGATCTTCAATGGCACATGCATGTATGCTTAATGGTACAATAAATACAGAGTGATTATAAAGTCTCGATCCATTTTATAGAAATAATGGACATGCGGACATGAAATCGATATGGGGTTATCGTGATGGTAGGTACATAAGAAAATTGATCGTAATTCAACATGTCCGCCATCCATTTCATAGCACTGCCCCACTTTTCATCTGTAGCGGTAAAGAATCGTCGGCATGTTGCCTATAACCGCTGCACAAGCTTCCCGAATACGATTCCTCAGGTTCTCTAGATCTCGTACTTTCGTTCTGCACACATGTGCATTGATAAATCCCTAAGCGAAAAAGTCTAACGGTCAGGTGAACGTGATGGCCATACTCATGATGAACCTCTGCCAATCCATCTGTTAGGAGTAAACGCAGAATAAATATGGGAAATCCCAGCTATTATTCGGTTGACAAGATTTTGTCATCCATTCTGTTTTAAAAAAAGTAAAAGTTAGAATTTATTATAACAGTACTGTATATTACCGGTTGTTCTGTATGGTTGTAAAACTTGGACTCTCACTTTGAGAGAGGAACAGAGGTTAAGAGTGCTTGAGAATAAGGTGTTTAGGAAAATATCTGGGGCCTAAGAGGGATGAAGTTACAGGAGAATGGAGAAAATTACACAACGCTGAACTGCACGCATTGCATTCTTCACCTGACATAATTAGGAACATTAAATCCAGACGTTTGAGATGGGCAGGGCATGTAGCACGTATGGGTGAATCAAGAAATGCATGTAGAGTGTTAGTCGGAAGACCTGAGTGAAAAAGACCTTTCGGATGGCTGAAACGTTTATGGGAGGATAATAAAATGAATTTGAGTGAGTTGGAATATGATGCTAGGAACTCGATTAATCTTGCCCAGGATAGGGATCGATGGCGGGCTTATGTGAGAGCGGCAATGAACCTCCGGATTCCTTAAAAGCCATTTGTAAATAAGTAATAATCTTGTTATAATCTCTCGTGTAAGATAATATTAAAATGGATTTGAGGGAGGTGGGATATGATGGTAGAGACTGGATTAATCTTGCTCAGGATAGGGATCGATGCTGGGCTTATGTGAGGGCGGCAATGAACCTCCGGATTCCTTAAAAGCCATTTGTACGAGTAAGTAAGTAATAATGTTTTTCTAATCTCTCGTGTAGGATAATATTAAAATGGATTTGAGGGAGGTGGGATATGATGGTAGAGACTGGATTAATCTTGCTCAGGATAGGGACCAATAGCGGGCTTATGTGAGGGCGGCAATGAACCTCCGGATTCCTTAAAAGCCATTTGTACGAGTAAGTAAGTAATAATGTTTTTCTAATCTCTCGTGTAGGATAATATTAAAATGGATTTGAGGGAGGTGGGATATGATGGTAGAGACTAGATTAATCTTGCTCAGGATAGGGACCAATGGCGGGCTTATGTGAGGGCGGCAATGAACCTCCGGATTCCTTAAAAGCCATTTGTAAGTAAGTAATAATCTTTTTTTAATCTCTCGTGTGGGATAATATTAAAATGGATTTGAGGGAGGTGGGATATGATGATAGAGACTGGATTAATCTTCCTCGGGATAGGGACCAATGGCGGGCTTATGTGAGGGCGGCAATGAACCTCCGGATTCCTTAAAAGCCATTTGTAAGTAAGTAATAATCTTTTTTTAATCTCTCGTGTAAGATAATATTCAAATGGATTTGAGGGAGGTGGGATATGATGGTAGAGACTAGATTAATGTTGCTCAGGATTGGGACCGATGGTGGGCTTATGTGAGGGCGGCAATGAACCTCTGGATTCCTTAAAAGCCATTTGTAAGTAAGTAATAATCTTTTTTTAATCTCTCGTGTAAGATAATATTAAAATGGATTTGAGGGAGGTGGGATATGATGGTAGAGACTAGATTAATCTTCCTCAGGATAGGGACCAATGGCGGGCTTGTGTGAGGGCGGCAATGAACCTCCGGATTCCTTAAAAGCCATTTGTACGAGTAAGTAAGTAATAATGTTTTTCTAATCTCTCGTGTAGGATAATATTAAAATGGATTTGAGGGAGGTGGGATATGATGGTAGAGACTAGATTAATCTTGCTCAGGATAGGGACCAATGGCGGGCTTATGTGAGGGCGGCAATGAACCTCCGGATTCCTTAAAAGCCATTTGTACGAGTAAGTAAGTAATAATGTTTTTCTAATCTCTCGTGTGGGATAATATTAAAATGGATTTGAGGGAGGTGGGATATGATGGTAGAGACTAGATTAATCTTGCTCAGGATAGGGACCGATGGTGGGCTTATGTGAGGGCGGCAGTGAACCTCCGGATTCCTTAAAAGCCATTTGTAAGTAAGTAATAATCTTTTTTTAATCTCTCGTGTGGGATAATATTAAAATGGATTTGAGGGAGGTGGGATATGATGGTAGAGACTGGATTAATCTTGCTCAGGATAGGGATCGATGCTGGGCTTGTGTGAGGGCGGCAATGAACCTTCGGGTTCCTTAAAAGCCAGTAAGTAAGTAAGGTTTATCAAGGAAGTATCGACCTCCTGATTTTGGAATGTGTCCTGCTAAATACAATTAAATTTGTAAAAGCATGCAAATTGGTGCTGGTAGCTGTGATCTCTTGTAAAATACACCGAAACTTCTGATTTTCATTTCGAGCACGAACTGTGCATTACGTAATACAGTATATCTGGGAGTACCACAGAAGTAGTCTAACTTGGGAGTGCCCCGGGTCGAATACCACTGCTGTAGATTGTTTGAAAACTCCTTTTGTTTCACTTGACTGGCCATCATATGCTTCTTCCTCTCTGAACAACTTTAATTGGCTGTCTCTCCTCCCCTTTCGCTCTTTGCCGATTAAAGTTTGTTCTTCTCCTTTGTTTTGCTGCTCCATCGAATGGGTTCGGTTCGGCCGGGCAACTCCATTAGGAATTTTGGGAGATTCCCTCGTGAATTCAGTTTACTACATCCCATACAGAGGTGCTTGTTGTTAATTTACTTCAAAACACCAAACTTGTGGCTTTTCAGTCTGTTATTTAATGACATTGTATCAACTACTAGGTCAGGGCTGTACAACTTGTAGTTAGCTTAGGGCTTCTCTAGACACAATACGTGGAAATTAGACCTGCACAGTAAACTATTTTTTTTTAGTTGATGCTCAAAAAACAGAAAATCCGTTGTCCTTTTTCTTCGCTTAATTTGTGTATGATTCCTTTGAATTTTCTAATATAATTCATATTTCGTACTAAATATTTGGTCAATATAACCGGAAATATCTGGTTTATTAATTTATTATCCCAATACAAAGACGAAACCACATTTAAATTCAAGCGGATTACATTTACAATTAAGACAGGGAGATCAAAAACCACTAACTCCAATTTTTGACAAAATTGAGTTATCGGCTGGATGATGCTTTTTAGTTTGTCCCGCATGCGTGGAAGGCAAGAATACACTAATATCGACATTCATCTGCGTTCTGGGGGCTGTTTTAAAACTCGTGGAAGTCAGAACTCCACTTACTCCATGGAATAAAAGAGTTTTTGCATTCCGAGCTTAATTTCCGGGTAGGTGGCAACACTATCGCTCAACCAGCTGAGTAAAGTGATACGATACGGTATTCAGAATGTCACAAAAATCTTTGAAATCCATGTAAGTAAGACTATTAAAGGCACAATATCGAGTCGATTAACTTCCAGAGACCCAATACAGATGCATCATTCCCCAGTCAACTAAAGTACAATTTTGCATTGCCATTGAAAGAAGAAAGCAAAAGGACTTGCAAAATTTAATGCAGTTTATTTCTGAGGAAAGTAGGATGAATTACCAAACTCTGTTTGCGGACAGTAATAATCTAGAATCTAGATGCACAGGAAGAACATGAGAGTGAGAGAAAAAACAGAATCTGTAACATGAATGAGACTGTGTTAACATTTTAATATTGTTTGTGGTTTTATTTGTCTCTTTTGATGTGCTTTATGGTAATTTGTGATTTTCTGTATCATATAGGCTATTTGAAATTTTAAAAATGTAGCAATGTTAATCTTAATAATAAACTTCCATTTTCTCATGTATTCCAATGTTTCATAAGAGAATTATGATATACTTATTTTTTTCTTCACATGGCTCATATTTATTCACGTTTCTTAATCCATACACTGTGGAAGTCAGAAAACCACTAATCCAGCAGTGTTTGTTTCAAATTGTAGCGTAAGATAATGTAAAAATTTAGGATTTGAAGTATTTAATTGATAAAGAATGTAATTTTACACAATATTAATAGATAAATGCATAATATTTAAAGTTAGTAAGAGAAATAATAAGTTTTTTTCTGTCTCCTGTATAATTTGTTTTATTGGCGTTAGGGAGTTTTTGATTTCCCTGTCTCATTTACACATTAACGATGCACACTGGACTGCAAAAGAAATGTCGAGTCGAAGTCGCTATCGACTTGAAATATTATCTTGTTCGCGTAGGAAACGATAGAAATAGAGATGCACAGAAGGTATATTAGTTATTTATGCAACAAGTGAATAATCTTGATGATTATGGATCGTTCGTGCGACAATTTTCACTAGTGTCATATTAAGATTATCCACGAGTTGGATGCAACTTAGCATTATAAATTGTAGGAAAGAAATTATGAAAGAAATTCAGTTCGGGATCCATAGCTGACAAATTGTCTTCATAATATGTTCACATCGATTAGTTGCGCCTGGTTTTGGCATTGAATAAAGGGGAATGGATGACCTTGCAGGTTATGTTACAAATAATGTTCCTTTATTTTGTTAACATAGTTTCTCTGAACCACAGAACTGTTTTATATGATATTATAAACGTGATACAAAACTGTTAAAGATTGGAAATAAATGATACGTTACCTTGTGTCGTGCATTTCATTTCTTGTTACAGGGCGCGTACAAGATATTCAGACGAGTTGCATGCATCCCGATCCACGCTTTCCGGTATTACGTTATATAGCGAATACGTCATTGTTTTTATGGGCACGCGTGCCATAATAAGGCGATTATGAACGAAATTCAATATAGTAACAGCCTGTTTATAATGCTAGGATGGCATAAACTATATTGTGAATTTTATTAGTAACAACAGTGTAATTTATTCGTCACAACAATAATTCCTTTCTACAATTCACCTTAAACGCTCTCGTCAACAATAGAATTTTCACTCAACACAGTATTCGTTATAGCACTCCACTGATGACAATGACAATTTACTTGGACTAGTACGAACAACAATGAACTGTTAATCTTAACTAATATTTACAAAGCACTATTTACAAATCAGAACTGTCAGTTCTCAGTTCACAGTTCTTCTATCTCAGTCACTCGAGTTCACAGTATCTCGAACCACAGACCTTCAGAGACAGTTCACTGTACTCGAACTCAGGTCCCTCCAACTGCGGTCCACTGCACTCGAACTCAGGCCTTCGGATGCGGACGCACACTCGAGTCGAACTCCGGTACACAAGACTGGCTTGCTTGCTCTGGCTTACTCACTGACTGAATAACTGAAAACTACTCGAGTTCGCTGGCGTTTCTTCTTTTATAGCAAAATCATAGTTGAGAGAAATTTCTACGCGTGTCCTCTCGAATTATCTGGCTATCTCCACTTCGGACGGACTTCTCTAGAAGATTCGGGAGGGTCCGTCCCCCCTTTACTCCGCGAGTAGCAGCTGCGCGCAAGTCCCTACAGTCTCGGCTGCGCGGAACGAGGAAACCGGGGCAAATTGAACACTGCGCTTGCCGCCATGATGATGGAGAGCAGACGCATAATAGCATAACGTAAATCACACAATTTAACGCTGTGATGATCTAAAATTGACAGATTATATCCATTTTCGACGTTTAACGTAAAATTAGGACGAAATAAATATATTCAAAGTTTCATTGATATGGGTCAAAGCATTAAAGAAAAGAAAATACGTACGCAGCAATTGATAGAAAACATGCTCATACATCCATAAATAGGCCTACATAATACACATTATAGAATGTATAATTTTACGATAATCAGCATATTGTTAGGTTTCAGAGAATCGAAAATTATATTAACATACATTACTCTTAGATCACAAGACGTAAATACATGCACCTTGATTACACAAGTTCTTATTATAATCAAATTCTCAAGTGAAATAAATATGTGATAATCAGTATAGACCTGTTGTTAAGTTTTAGAGAATCGAAAATTATATTACCGGTACTTTTAAACCACAGAACATAAGTAATCACGCAAAATATAATGCGCAAAGGTAGCAAAATTACATTGCATTTATACGTCATTCTTCAATTAATAAAGGGAATGCTATCAACTATAAAAAGTAACCTATCGGTACCTAATACATTGCAATTAATAGATAACATGAAGACCTAAAATCTAAACATAATCACATTATGTAAAACAACATACTTTTTATGAGTGGATTTTTTTACATAATCTATTGTTATTTTAAATATATATATATATATATATATATATATATATCATTGCTTGCGGAATTATAATACATAATTTTATGCACATATGTTATATCGATAAGATGACATTCCTTGCTTTTTTAATAATACATATCCGGCAAAATATAAACGGGTTATTTGTATGTGAACTATATGCATTTATAACCCCCCCGGTGAAAAATAATGCACTAGGAATATCTGCAAAAACAAAACAACAACAAAAATTGCTGTACAAATGACAGCATAGACCACTCACAAATATAAAGTAATTTTAATGGCCTGCGGGGTGGCGTCTCAACCTACAAAAAACAACCTCTATTAAGTTAAAAAATCTGCTACAATGTAATATTAAATGGTTAAATATTTATACACTTAATTAGGTAAATCATGTTTATTTGCTGTTAAACGCCAAAAGATGTTTGAGCGGAAAATAACTTTTCTCTCCCTCCCCCCTCCTAGAATCCCATTAGTGATATTTAGTTCCTACAGGAAATTATGTATTCATTTCCTTACATCTGAAACATAGCATGTTTTCCAACAAGATCAAACCCACGGCTGGCTAATTTATTAGTCTAGTTAGGTCTATACATATTGATTATGAACCCTGAATCATAAGTTCACAAAGTAGGCTTAGCTATTATAGCCATTTATTTATTTATTTATTTATTTATTTATTTATTTATTTATTTATTTATTTATTTATTTATTTATTTACTTATTTACTTATCCACCTATAGATTTTGAATCGATTTTTATTATCTTGCAGATAAATTAATTTACATAATAAAACAAAAAGTTATCTTTCCACTAATTATTATTGTGTTTAATAACTGATGTGTAAGTCTAAATAATTCACTCAGTGGGATTTCTTTACAGTCTGATATACTTGTACTAACAATTTAAGTATTCTTTATTGTCGTAAACTACTGATTGATTTTTAATGATATTGATAGTGTAACAACAGAGATAATATATCGTACCTCTTGCAAACGGATTGGAAAATTAAACAGGGATGGTACAGCATCATCTTTCAAAATTCTATTGCCATTACTTTTCCAAAAATCCGTGTCTTTAAAATGAGCTGAACACAATTTTACGTTAGGTGAAGGCACAAATTTATCTCTTTTAATAGCAACAAGCCACTTTGCAAGTAGCTCGGGCTTCGTGTTTACCGCTGTTTGTACCTATTTAATGGCGGCGTAAACATGCGCAGACTGGTTTCAATTTTGGACAGCACACCAGCGCTCCGTGTGAGTCTAGTATACTATTATAACGTCTTTGGCTGCGCGCGCACTCTCCCCTCGTCGCGTTGGCCCTTTCCCCTTTCTCCGCCGCGCACCGTTCCTTAGTGCTCCGTGAAGCCCGCGCGATCTGCTTTCTTGAGGGACGCTGGTCGTGAGTTCGAATCTCACGTCGCTGCCACATTATTATTATTACTCTCTTATCATTACGTAATTCAGCTTGTTCCCGTATGACTTCAGTAAACTATAAAAGTTATATTTATAATGCAATTGATACATTTTTTTTAATACAATATGAAACGCAACTGGCCGTATATATCGATTGTAACAATGGCGGAATCCATGGATAGTAAGGAAGGCTGTGGAATACAATATAAACTGCAGTTTCACTATTTTCGTGTAGTTACTTACTTAACTTACTTACTTATTGGCTTTTAAGGAACCCGGAGGTTCATTGCCGCCCTCACATAAGCCCGCCATCGGTCCCTATCCTGTGCAAGATTAATCCAGTCTCTACCATCATATCCCACATTCCTCAAATCCATTTTAATATTATCTCCCCATCTACGTATCGGCCTCCCCAAAGGTCTTTTTCCCTCCGGCCTCCCAACCAACACTCTATATGCATTTCTGGATTCGCCCATACGTGCTACATGTCCTGCCCATCTCAAACGTCTGGATTTAATGTTCCTAATTATGTCAGGTGAAGAATACAATGCGTGCAGTTCTGTGTTGTGTAACTTTCTCCATTCTCCTCTAACTTCATCCCTCTTAGCCCCAAATAGTTTCCTAAGCACCTTATTCTCAAATACCCATAATCTCTGTTCCTCTCTCAAAGTGAGAGTCCAAGTTTCACAACCATAAAGAACAACCGGTAATATAACTGTTTTATAAATTCTAACTTTCAGTTTTTTTGACAGCAGACTAGATGACAAAAGCTTCCCAACCGAATAATAACAGGCATTTCCCATATTTATTCTGCGTTTAATTTCCTCCCGAGTGTCATTTATATTTGTTACTGTTGCTCCAAGAAATTTGAATTTTTCTACCTCTTCGAAGGATAAATCTCCAATTTATATAGTTCCATTTCGTACAATATTCTGGTCACGAGACATAATCATATACTTAGTCTTTTCGGGATTTACTTCCAACCCTATCGCTTTACTTGCTTCAAGTAGAATTTCCGTGTTTTCCCTAATCGTTTGTGTATTTTCTCCTAACGTATTCACGTCATCCGCATAGACAAGAAGCTGATGTAACTCGTTCAATTCCAAACCCTCTGTGTTATCCTGAACTTTCCAGTTTCGTGTAGTATTCTTATTAATTCTGTAAAATAAAAGTATATGAATAATTTAAAATCAATTTATATTAAATATAACATGAATATTTTATAAAAGTCGTATTTAGTTGTTTTTAAAAACTAATCTGATTAAAATATATTTCCACTTCGTCATGTTTGCTAAAGTCCTCGGTATCCTTGATTACCCAATAGTGAATGTAGACCTGACTAAATAAGCCCCTAAAATTATTTGTCTTTCTCATAAAACGTGTATTTTAGATTTGTTGGTTACACGTTTATTCCGGGGATATCTTCAATCAATATCCGAGCTTCGCGTGTAAATTTGTGTAAAAATGCTGTTTTATGAATACAAATCGTCATAATATAGGCCCATCTCTCAGAAAGAAATTAATCTAGTACGCACGAAACTTTTTTGTCTGTTGGCAACCCTGCTCGCAGTGATGACGTCATGGAGATACAGGAACAAGTTTGAACCCGTGTATCACTAGAATTTGAATAAATGGAAGTAAAACATGGATTTCAGATCAGTTCTTGATTATTTTTAGAACTTCAGAATTCGGGCTCTGGTTGTAAGAATTTTGTTTGGCTGTCATAGGTAGTAAACCGCACGAGACATTCCCAAGACATGCGTTTGACATCTGGGAACCGATTTGTACTTTCTACGCTATATAGCTGCTACTCGTAAAAGATCCTTGTCATTGTATTCGCTCGAGATCGTTGGTGCATTTTACGGTGGAGAACGCAAGAAAATAGCGGGCGGGCCCCGAAGAGGCAGGTCGATGTAGATGTTTCCTGTAATTGAGATGAAACCGTTCGTTGCGCTGGGAGAGGACATAATATTTGAGAGTTGTCAGAATGGATCGATTCTCTGTTGTGTTTGCGTCTGACGTCATTTCATATCATATCAGTGCTAAATAATGGTAATAATATAGCCTAATAATACGAATCCAGATGTGTGTGTCGAAATCAAAGAGGCGTGGCATAGGAATCGAGTCTAGGCCATTGCACTCGTATCACACACATCGTAGAAAACCTTAAAATGGCGGGTTGGATACATACCTGTAATAACACAAGTTATAAAAAACACAGTCCCCATACATGGTCGATACACTTTCGGGAATAAAATACGAGTTGAACTGCAAACCATATCCTCAAATAAACCGGTAACGGCTGGACTCTCAGAGATTTCAGAATTGGTGATTTATTTCCATATTGCCAAGCATGGTGATGCGCATTTGACAAACGCAGTGTACGTACTTGCTAATAATCCCTTTTTATTTGTCGTTATTTACGTAAAAATGTTGCGCCAAAAAATAATAATTTCGTACTCACTCCACTTCCTATATTCACATTTGTTTTTTCAGTGATTTATTAAAGAATGTACCGGTATTTAAAAGACTAAATTAGAAACATGTTACATAAATCATCCTTGTGCCAAAAGAGAATGCTCCCTGGACCATATTGTTGTATTTTGCACTGGTCGTCACTACCTGCTGAAATGGGTAATAATATAATGTAATTATGTTGTACGTAGCAAGATCGATTATTCAATTGATAGGATATTTTATATTATATTATTACCCATTTCAGCGAGTACTGACGACCACTGCAAAATACGACAATTTGGTCCAGGGAGCATTCTCTTTTGGCACAAGGATGATTTATGTAACATGTTTCTAAATTATTAGTGTTCTAAATACAGGTACATTCTTTAATAAATAACTGAAAAACAAATGTGAATATAAAAGATGTGGAGTGAGTACGAAATTATTATTATTTTTTTATTTTTTGGCGCATCGTTTTTACGTAAATAACGACAAATAAAAACTAACATGCCACATAACATTATTTTAAGAAATACAGGAAACAAGCATGAATAATATTCACCATTCTTAATGATCGTGGGATAGAAAAAACTAATGGAATAGAAATTACTTGCGTGTAATAAGCAATAAGCAAACCATCTTCGATTAATCATTTCAAAACAACGTGAATATAGCGTGCATTGTGTAGGAAAATAATTTCTTATATGTTGCTCCCAATGTGCATCATTGTTAACTTATGAAAACAAATGAAAATTAACATGGCATATGAACACTATTTGAAGAAAGATAGGAGATATTAAGTAATATTCATCGTTCTTCATGATCTTTGGATAGAAAATAACAATGAAATATGTATAAAATAGAAATTACATACAGGTGAGCATATAAAAAAACAGTAAGTAGAATCATTTATTTGATTAATAAGCTTAAATTACTCCGGGTTTAGTGTAAGAGTGGTCTATGTAACGAGTACCGGGTACTAGGAAAATACCCAGCGTTCTAGCATTTCAGCCACGGACGTGGCCGGGAATATTGGCTTGCAGACTACTTCAGAGATTGTGTGAATGTCTGTAACATTATCGCTGTCCGTCCTTCTTCACGTTTTGCACCGTTCGTCAGCCTCAGACTTGTCACGTAGTCTTGCAATTGTTCTCCGCGTAGGTGGTGCTATTCCAAATTCAATTCTCCAATATCGTTGTTCCTCACATTCTCCGTTTTCCAATAGCACTTAAGAATCCACTTACGTTGCTCAAACGATAAATGCGGCTCTGCCATTTTTGTTTACATTGTTGTGCTGCCTTCTGGCGGAATTGACCGTCACTGCGAAACAAACGAAGGCGCGCAAAGATTTTGCACTGCCATTTGGAATTTATTACCTGGACGTATTTGTTGTTTTTTGACAGATTATGCAAATATTTATCGTTTACTACTTAGCAGTCATGAAAACATTAATCAATAATTTCCAACCCATTACCCTAATTCCTTAAAAATAATGTTAACTTCATTTTTCTAGACATACCTATCAAAAGTAAAGTTTCATGGTTCGAGGCAAAGTAACAAAACATTGTTAGTATAGATGGAATTGGTAAAATCGTGTAAGGAGCTGAAAACAACGTTTTGCAATTAGATAATAATTAGATAATGACATATAATTATTATATATGAATATTAATTAAAAGTAAGAGCTCAAATTATTGAAAACACTCGAAATAAACATACTGTATATGTGGACGCATTTCTTGTTTTGGAACAGAAATTATTAAAATATATATTATTTTATGTCGTTATATTATTTTAAGCTTTTAAGAAAGAATTTAAATAATGAAAACTTTAATGAAAGTTCTAAATTCAAATCGATTCCCTTATTCCATAAAAAAAATGTTATAGCCATGTTTCTACACGTATCTATCGAAAGTTTCATGGATAGAAGCAAACTAACATTACTTTGTTAGTATAGAATGTTAGTCAACTGTCCGAAGACATGTTGGAATCTCATAAGTGACACTATTAAGGCATCACTCATGAGACAACTAAGCCAGGATATGAGGTTAGGGTGGCCGATTCCTTTCCCGCTCCATTGCATACATCGCTGATTAGTAACATATATTATTACACTAATGAGACACGAAATTTATACAAAAAATTGTTCTTCCTCTGACACACATCGTCAAGTAAGTTATATTGCCTGGTAATAGATGTATATATCGGCCATAATCTCAGTCAAAGGTATTAGTATAGGTAAATGACAAAATCCTTCGTTTCAGACGCTGAAATCAACGTTTTTGCAATGACTCATAAGTGAAATAATATCCACTGAATAATACAACTAACGGCTAAAATTACTGAAAAGAATGAAACCTATTCATTATCATAATTATGTAGCTTATTGTTTATTTTTAGATAAATATTCAGAGTGTCAGTACGTTATATTGAGACACTTTGTATTTACCGCAAGCCCCCACTTACAGCAGTCTTTCTTTTGGGACTGGAAGTGTTAGAGACATGTAAAAAGCTCGAAGGCGTTTCCACGATTGTGATTTGTCTACATTATTGTGCAGGTTAGGTTCCTTTGTTCTTTTTAGAAATGGCGTCTCCCACGTAGAAGAGCTTTTGCGTGGTTGAGTACACGAAAACAAATCCATGCATCTGTGTTCAGCGGGCCTTTAGAAGACGTTCTCACAGAGAGCCACCTCCTCCCGAGCGTCGGTGCAAATATGGATTGACAACTTTGAAAGTCGTAGATGCATTTGTGAGAGGAAAACACGAGCCTTTCTCCGTGTGAACGAAAAAGCACTGCAGATGGAAGTCGCTTTTATTCTTTATTTAATCTTTTTTTTTTTTAAGTACATAGACATGTCATAAAATTGCTTTCTTCACATAAATAATTTAATTACAAAAATAAATAATACGTGAACAAAACACAATACTTGGTCCACACCTGTGGAGTAACGGTCAGCGCGTCTGACCGCGAAACCAGGTGGCCCGGGTTCGAATCCCAGTCGAGGCAAGTTACCTGGTTGAGGTTTTTCCGCGGTTTTCCCTCAACTCAATATGAGCAAATGCTGGGTAACTTTCGGTGCTGGACCCCGGACTCATTTCACCTGCATTATCACCTTCATTTCATTCAGACGCTAAATAACCTAGATGTTGATACAGCGTCGTAAAATAACCCCCAAAAACACAATACTTAAAGCAGAATTTATAATACGGCATGTACATACAATGAGAGATCAAAATGTAATTTCAGAGAAAAGTAGCTATTCAATTAGTGAAGTTTGAGTAATTTTGTTTTTAAATGCATCATCTGTTGCCTAAAATAAATCAACATTATTCAAGTAATTTAATTTGTTAAAAAAAAAAGGACTGCATTCTACTTAGAGATGAATTCTCGTGACTAACTGCCTTTTATCTTGAGATTTTGGAAGAGTACATTTTTGCGTGACTTCACAAATGGTACATAGAAACAAGTTCTAAATTTCTGGCGAGTCTGTTTTATTTTTGTGATGATTTTGCTCTAGAAGAAGTTTGAATGCCCAGATATCGAAGTTCAAGGAAAACTTAACATTAGTACATGGATTTTTTTTCGCGTATTTAATTACGCGAAAGACGCCATTTCTGAAAGGAACGTGGCTAACGAGAAATCGTGAAAGGAACAATAAACAGTAAAACAAATCACAACTGTGGATACGCCTTCGCGGTTATTACATGTAACCAACACCTCTCAGTCAATCAAATAAAAATGTTATAACAATAAACCCTGAATTAAAACTAATAATATCCTATTCAATAAAATAAATTATACCATTCACAATAAAATAAAAACATGGTTTGTGTAAAAATTTGTTTTTGTACGCAAATTATGTATAATTTACGTAAAATATCCATCATGAAATTGACGGAGTCAAGTCGGACAGGTGGCCTGGGCGGAATTCGTGATCCAACGTGGACAGTTGGAATATCCTGTCTCAGCCCGAACAAACGTTCAATCAAATACCTTACTATAATAATACCGGAAAGCTAGCAATTTTACGTGCGAACGACGCTGGTGCTGCTACCTAGGCGGCCGGTATGGTGATATTCGTGAAACAAGCTGTAATCAACTGCAATGTATATTGTTGCTGGACTAGTTAATAGTTTCATTAATTAGTGCTGTGTTAAAATGTCAGGGTGTACATTATGTGCTGTTTATAATTTCTACAAAATTACAGCCTTACAAATTGCTCCAAATCATACTTTCGATTTCCGAGGGATCACAAAACGTGAGTCAACAACATTCCTTAGTAGGCCTAATTCCTTCGTCTTTGTGTTGATAGAAAAATACAAATTAGCTTTTTTATCTAGACCTAATAAATGAATAGAAGTTAAAATGTATCGGGAATTTTTAAGGTTTTATCAAATTAAGTTTTATTGTTGTCCACATGCCGTTACTAATTATTACAAGCATCAGATTACTATCAATTTTATCTTTGCAGTTGTGAGCACTGTGTATATAAAGCATTATTGTAAATTCATTCCTAATATCAGAATTGATTTTGTCTCACTAAACCAAAGAAAAAATATGTAACAATTAATTACGGAAAGTAATATGAAGTACATGCAATATTTCTCATAATATACAGCTTTGATGTAAGATAATAATTTTACATTAAATATTAATCAACATTTCTTAAGTGTTTTATATATTACTCCACATTAGTAACTCACGTTTTAAACAATAGTCAGAATCCCGCTATGTTAATATGTGTATGTGGAAGTAATTCCATCCCGCTCCGCTAGATGTCAGGTCCGCGATATTTCGCACTCACGCCAATGCTGCTGGTATTATTATAGTAAGATATTTGGTTCAATCCCCTGATGACCGAAACGTAATACAGTACTTATTAATATTGTCTGAACTTGATTACAGTTTTTCCGGAATTTAATTTGCGATGCTGGATGCAAAGGATTGTCTAGTAATTGCTGCTCCTTCGTATGACTTTTTTTTTTCTTTCCGTTAGCCGTCTTCGCCCATAACCTCGGAGCTCGGGGATTAGGGTTTCAAGCCCCCCCCCCCTTTTGGTACAGCCTCCATTACAATATATCGCATCCCCCGCTTGTAAGTCGCGTGCGACCGAGTCCATTGACCGAGGATTAGAGAAGCGGCCGTGACGTCACCTCTGAATTGCAGTAATATAAGTTTTAATGCATCGGAAGCTAGTTTACAGCGGCGAGATTGTGGCCGCGCTTGATTTACAGGGCCCCGGGGAGCGACTTGCATCCAAGAAATTCAGAGCGACAACGCCAGGACGTGGTGAGACCCGGTGCGTTGCGTGAGGCCGAGAGTGATAGCCCTGTCTTACGTGCGGGGCCCGCTACCAGCTGCACAGCTCATGGCCTCCGGTATCTCGACGTTTTTAACATAATGAAATGCATCAACGAAAGGCCACCTGTATCCGATTCTTACTAAGCAGCGTTGTTTCTTTTTTTTTTTTTATCGGCTATGTAACAATATTTCGCAATTATGTAGGGAGAGACAATGAAATTTCAAGGATTCTCCACGGAACACCCGACATTCACCTTACAGTTCGGTAAAATCTCGGAAAGAAGCCCACCAAAAAGATAATGAGCCAAACGGAAATCGAAACCACGCCCGAGCACATACTTGGAGTTCGATTTCTCACACTGCCATTGGATAACGATGATGCATACATACATACATATATACATACAGTCCACACCTGTGGAGTAACGGTCAGCGCGTCTGGCCGCGAAACCAGGTGGCCCGGGTTCGAATCCCGGTCGGGGCAAGTTACCTGGTTGAGGTTTTATCCGGGGTTTTCCCTCAACCCATACGAGCAAATGCTAGGTAACTTTCGGTGCTTATTTATTTATTTTATTGCTAGTAAGTTTGAAATGAATCACAAGTCAATAAATACAATGAAAGATAAACTAGCCCACTCCTGAATGAGTAAGACTCGTGCTCAGGAGGGGATTCCAATACAGACAAAGATATAATTAAAATTGAGAGTGAGTACAGATTAAATAGTGTTTAATATGTTTAAACCCGAACTATAAATCCAATACAATTTTTTTTTATTAATTTGGAGAGGATTCGTGGTTGAAATATTATTGGAATAAAATTGGTTTAATAATCTGGGACCTTGACTCATGCTATGATAAAAAGCTGCATTGGTTTTACATTTTGGTTCAGACAAACGCAGAGAATTCATATTTTTAGTTCTATATTTATGTATATACCTTTCAAAGTTATTAAAATTTCTATGAAAATATTTTAATAAAATAAAATAATACATTTGTTTAATATTGAAAACTTTGAAAATCATACATACATACATAGGCTACATACATTATACACGTATTGTCCTATATACATACATAGGCTACATACATTATACACATATTGGCCTATATACATACATAGGCTGCATACATTATAGACATATTGGCCTATATACATACATAGGCTGCATACATTATAGACATATTGGCCTATATACATACATAGGCTGCATACATTATACACATATTGGCCTATATACATACATAGGCTACATACATTATACACATATTGGCCTATATACATACATAGGCTGCATACATTATACACATATTGGCCTATATACATACATAGGCTACATACATTATACACATATTGGCCTATATACATACATAGGCTGCATACATTATACACATATTGGCCTATATACATACATAGGCTACATACATTATACACATATTAGCCTATATACATACATAGGCTGCATACATTATACACATATTGGCCTATATACATACATAGGCTGCATACATTATACACATATTGGCCTATATACATACATAGGCTACATACATTATACACATATTGGCCTATATACATACATAGGCTGCATACATTATACACATATTGGCCTATATACATACATAGGCTACATACATTATACACATATTGTCCTATATACATACATAGGCTGCATACATTATACACATATTGGCCTATATACATACATAGGCTGCATACATTATACACATATTGGCCTATATACATACATAGGCTGCATACATTATACACATATTGGCCTATATACATACATAGGCTGCATACATTATACACATATTGGCCTATATACATACATAGGCTGCATACATTATACACATATTGTCCTATATACATACATAGGCTGCATACATTATACACATATTGGCCTATATACATACATAGGCTGCATACATTATACACATATTGGCCTATATACATACATAGGCCGCATACATTATACACATATTGGCCTATATACATACATAGGCTACATACATTATACACATATTGGCCTATATACATACATAGTTTGCATACATTATACACATATTGGCCTATATACATACATAGTTTGCATACATTATACACATATTGGCCTACATACATACATAGGCTACATACATTATACACATATTGGCCTACATACATAGGCTACATACATTATACACATATTGGCCTACATACATACATAGGCTACATACATTATACACTTATTGGCCTACATACATAGGCTACATACATTATACACATATTGGCCTACATACATACATAGGCTACATACATTATACACATATTGGCCTACATACATAGGCTACATACATTATACACATATTGGCCTATATACATACATAGTTTGCATACATTATACACATATTGGCCTACATACATACATAGGCTACATACATTATACACATATTGGCCTACATACATACATAGGCTACATACATTATACACATATTGGCCTACATACATGCATATGATACATACTGATCCGGAATTATGCGTGGGCGAGAGTTCGATTCCCGTTTTTGCCTGTTAGGCTCTACTTGGTTTGTATTTTTGTGAGATTTTACCAACTTAAGGTGAACTTCAAGTATTGGCTAAAATGAATTTCGTCGACGCTAAATAACCGAGTAGTTCGAACAACATGGTTAGATAACGGACAAAGAAGTGTTAGTCATGTTTCCTCACTTTCTGGGAATTTGTGCGCGAGCAGGCAGCCATTTCAGTGTCAGATAGGCCACACATCGCGCACTTAATATCGATAGGTCAGATTACGACACGTTTGGTAGGCTTGTGTGTCAGCTTGTTGACTTTTTGCTTCCTGAACAGACTTAGTAATCAAATACTGACATTGACACTGTCCGATGTTTTATTCGTTTAAATCTGAACTATATGATGACAAAAAAAAAATTGCGGGCTCTAATTGGCTGGATACAGCTTTACTGCTCTAGCATCACTGCCATCTACTGTCTGAATTTGGAATCAGCTATAAATAAAAGAATAACTTCTGTCAGATATGTTCCAAATACAACGTACCCGTTTTATATGCCTATCATTAAGCATTACTTAACAACACACTAATTCCATATTCATCTGTCGTAAAACAATCTTGGTTTCTTTTTCGGTAATAGTCTAAATTGGACATGAATAATTTTGAGGGAAAAATTGTTCCGGGGCCGGGTATCGAACCCGGGGCCTTTGGTTTAACGTACCAACGCTCTACCAACTGAGCTACCCGGGAACTCTACCAGACACCGATCCAATTTTTCCCTCTATATCCACAGACCTCAAAGTGGGCTGACAGCTGTCAGGCAACCAAAGTTGAGTGCACACTAACTCTGTGTGACTTAAATTGTGGCTTTCTGTTAACGAACAGTGACGTGTATTATGCAAATCAAGATTTCAGGTATATTCAAAATTATTCATATCAACTTTACAGGGAGTTATACCTGAAATATTGATTTGCATAATACACGTCACTGTTCGTTAACAGAAAGCCACAATTTAAGTCACACGGAGTTAGTGTGCACTCGAAGTTGGTTGCTTGACGGTTGTCAGCCCACTTTGAGGTCTGTGGATATAGAGGGAAAAATTGGATCGGTGTCTGGTAGAGTTCCCGGGTAGCTCAGTTGGTAGAGCGTTGGTACGTTAAACCAAAGGTCCCGGGTTCGATACCCGGCCCCGGAACAATTTTTCCCTCAAAATTATTCAGTCTAAATTGGAATTTTCAAAGTTAAAGAAACGATGCAAAAATCTGTTCCTTCATTCACTGTTGAATCACTTAAAAAGCTTCTTGCCCCAGCAACTGAAACTTACTCTAGTACAAACCCTAGTAATGTCGCACTTCGATTATTGTGACGTTCTGTTAAGTGACCTAAGTTCTGAACTATCAAACAAGTTACAGCGAGTTCAGAATATGTGCGTCAGATACGTGTGCAACATCCGACGATATGATCACTACACCTAGGATTGTCTAAGTCAGAGGTCTCCAAAAAGCGTATCGCCTTTCGTGCTCTCGATGCTGCCCGCCGAACACAGTGTGCCGTAAGGCTAGGAAAGGGGAAGAGACTCGTACCTCAACAGATAGGAGCGATCAGTGGGGGATCGCGGCAACGGTCTGCTTATGTTTACAAATAATAACATCAAAATAATAAGAAATATCATACGTTTGTATATTATTTTGACATACTATGATGCTGGAGCCCCGTCTGTTGCTATGGACACAAGCCATTGCAAATTCAACCTCTTCTGTTCAATGGTGACTTTCAGTGCCTGGAAAAGATCTTCTCCAGTTGTATTTTGTAATTACATCTAGAAGACATTCAGACACAGGAAAATGTTCATTAACTCCTCGAATTTTCATTTCTATCTGTGCTTTCGTCCAATGCAAGTGAGTAAACTACAAACTGGTTAATTGTGATTTCGACTTCAGATTCAATTACATTTACAATCTTGAAATTCCTTCTCTGAACTGCAATTGGAAACAATTTAATTTTCTTAAACTTTGACTTTGTTCTGGACACAGTATTTTAGTAACGTCCTGTATGCACGATTTTACAAATGATGCTTCTGTAAAGGGCTTCATTGATTTTCCAATATTCCAAGCTAGAACATAGCTAGCAAGAAGCTTTTTTTGTTTAAGACTGAGGACTCGTGTGTGATTTGTTTTTATTTTCTTGTTTTATATATAATCAAAATATTTGTAGGCCTACGCACTTCACTAAAATTAAACGAAAAACTGTAGTTTGTCATGAGGAACTGAGTGTAAATGTATTCTAATATACTGATTATTATGTATAACCAACAGTCATACAGATGGCCCCAAAATAAGTTATTTTCACATGTCCAACATGCCTGTATTTGTGTGATATTCTTTCTGAAGAGTCGAGTAGTGTCGTCGCATGTTGAATTTTAACACACCCTTAGAAGTTTTCGAACAAATTAAGCATTTCACATTCTCCCCACTAACACAAAAAATTTCTCTTCCTCTTCATCCTTGAATGTACTACGTCCATGATTAGAAGACATTGTGAAACGGTGGAACACTCCGACTAACACAATGATAATGGCAGTCCGCCACTGCTCTTCGTTTGCGTATAAACATTGAGTACAGTACAGGTGGAGATGGGTGAGGCGGAGCGCACTCATTACGTACTGGCTTCGGTTCCGTTCAGGGGTTTACTCGCGAGTACGCTTTTGGAGCGGTCTGGTCTAAGTCTTAAAATCTCAGCTGTAATAGCCCTCCTGGTAGTAGCTCTGATTATACAGGGTGATTCACGAGGACAGGTCAGAAGTTTATACTGTTTTCGCTGTAAGAAAAATCCAAATGTAAACATAAGCACGTTGCTGTCATACCCGTGATTGGCTCCCAGTCGAAACACTCGCATGACGCAGGAAAATATAGTTCGTATTTGGAAACCATAATCTTGTGTTATTTGACAATAAAAAATTGAATTCTAGTCGTTAAATACGATGAAACATAGAATTACAGTCATATGTAAAACTCTATGTAAAAGAAAGCTACTTTTATATTTTGTTACGTACTATTAACGCGGATGAATACCAACAGTAATACCGAGGTGGTCTGTTCTTGTAACAAGCTGGCGTCACGTAAGCACGTGGTACTGAAGTATGGCTTCTGCATCCTCGGTGTGTGTGGTTATTAAACATAGGAGGGGAAACCCTCTCAAAAGCGGTGAAAAACAAATAGTCTTAAATGTATATAATAGGTTAAGTGAGTTATAGTTACAGTAATTATAAAGTAAATGTTTCCTAAGCAAACGAATGCATAGTAGTGAGGTTAGGCCTACTTGACTTGTAACGGGAAATGTTTAACATGAAACAGAATGTACAACAATAGGCGGGGACATGTACTGAGAATCTATGGCGCCAAACAGCGGCCAATGAAGCCTCACTTCAGTCACGTGCTATTGTTTACATTAGGATTTTTCTTACAGCGAAAAGATTATAGATACAATACAGTCGTGTGCATTGCGAGTGTTGTCGTCGTGCAAAATGCCGAAAGTGAAACGAAATCCACGTGAAAAGTTAAACGAATATGTATTGAAGTATGGTGAAAAAGTGTTTGTTGTGAAAGACGATAGCAAAATATAGTGCAAGCCTTGTTACACTGAAATTAGTGGGAACAATATTTCAATATAGAATTACATGTGCAAACAAAAAAACATATGCAAAATAATAAAAATATAGAAACGGAATTGGAACTTCAAGAGTCTAAACACAATACCAACGCGTTTTATGAAGAAATGTGTGAAGCGTTCCTTACGGCTTATGGTTTATGAAACGTTTAATAATCTTGTTAATAAAGGGTGCGTCAGAAAGAACGGATGGATTTCAAACTATCGATACGCAACGAGGAGAGAGATACAGTGAGGGGGACCACGACTGTTGGGTCAGCCATAGAATGCAGTTTCAGTTGAGAACATGGTGTTGGTCTGGTGTACAACGTGCTTTCATCGTAGAGACATTTTTGAAAAATGAAGAGTCTGTGATCGCCACTCAGGACTCCTTTCGACATCGGATGTCACGCTAGGATTCCAACTCGGAATACAATTTTGCGGTGGGTGGCTTCATTTCGTATCACAGGTTCAACATTAAAGAAGAAATCACCTGGACGAAATTCTATTGCACTGAGATTGTCCGAGGCTACGGTAAGATCTCGCGCCCTGCGACTTCTTTCTTTGGGACCATTTGAAGGCGTAAGTTTGTAAACATCGATCACATACACTGGACGATCTGAAGACAGCGATTCGTGAAGAAATCGTGGCAATTTCACCAGCTATGACTGTGAAAGTGATGGCGAACTTCAGAAAAAGCCTCGATGCCTGTATTGAAAGCCAAGGACATCATATGGATAATGTTGTTTTCCATAAATAAACTGCATGTATTGGTGAATATGTTGATAACAATAAATTTTTGATTTGATGAATCTTTACAATTTTCTTGCCATGTGAAATCCATCCGTTCTTTCTGACGCACCGTGTACTTACTGTATGTCCTGAATTTTCTGAAGAATTCTAGACTCTGATTTTTATTTTCCGTGATTCGAGCATCAGACCTGCAGAGACATCTATTTGCGTGAATCAGGAAACTTGGATGAAGAACGATAATTTTACGACCTTCGTGCTGTGAGCTGCATCTCTATATCACTAAGAAAGACAGGCAGTTTTTTTCCCAGTGCTTATCAGTGATGAATTCAGGGGTTGGATTTCCCTTCCCCAGAGGTTTGCGATGCATCCGAACTATTTATTTCAAACTTAACCATTTATGATAGTTTTCTCTTGCAAAAAAATCTTGATTTAACGTTAAGAATTGCTTTCCTTTCAGTTATATAAAACGTAGCATGTTCAGTGGTTACTCTTAGCACAGATTAGATTCTTGAAAAATTGTTTATCATCATAAATTATACGTTGTTATTTTTCTTGGTTTTATTTTACTTTAAAACTTGTAATGAAATGGTATTTCCTTAAAAATATGGTGTATCCGTCAGAGGCGTATGTATAATTATACAGGGTGTGGTACTTAAAACTACCACCTTGAATAGCTTCTGGACTATTACTGATATCGCCGAGCTGTTTTCTCTAGATTTAAAGGCATATACAATAATGAATATCAATACGATAAAAAGAGTATTTTCAGCATAAAGTTTCTTTTTATGGATCAGTAGCTATAGGTGTAGCAGAAATGAAACTATAATGAAATAATAATAATAGTAATAATACCTTTACAACATACTTCTAATGCAAATAGCGAAATATAGTTAGAAACTGGAATTAAACTTTTATCTCTCAGATGAAATACGTCTATAATACAGAAATAAATTATTATTACTATTATTATTATTATCATTATCATTATTATTATTATTATTATTATCATTATTATCATCATTATTAGTATTATTACAGTACTATTATTATTATTAGGGGAGGATGTTGTACCTTTAAACACTTTTCACATTTTATTTTTTTTTAATTTTGGGAAATGAAATTTTTAAATGAAAAAATACTTGAAATAATTATTGAAGATTCCTTTACAACTTCCTCTATGTATTTTCCTGTTTTACAGATCTATTAATGATGGAAAAAATAAAATGAAGGGATATGTAATGTGTTCGAAGGTACAACAGGAGCATGTACCTTGGAACATACCCTCTTGTAAGTTGGAACACATGGAATATAGGAGGGAATATAGCTGTAAAAACTGACAATCATATTTAAAATGTATTTGCCATCATAAACCAGAGCAGGCTGCTCTGATTGAGATTTTATTTCCTGGAGAAGCAAGAACTGCTTCAACAGCTTTCTTCAAGGCATCCGGATCAACTGGGGGCCTCTTAATTCCAGACTTACTTCGTGACATGACCTTAAAATAAAAGAAAAAAAAACCGATAGTATCGTGTAATTTGGAACATGTTCCATGGTACAACATGTTTTGTATTCAAAGGTACAAGAGGGTGCACGTTTAAACAAATATGGCTCCGAAAACTAGAGAGTCAAATAAATCATGGAAATTAAAATATGTTATTACTCACCAGATGATAGGGAACACACCGTACTTGAAAGATATTAACAAATGCAATCTGGTTTTGTGTTAGAAAACATACATCAATGAACGAAATGTTTACTTTTGGTACTAAAAAACTTGTTTTGTCCACGGAACTCACACTATGCAATAAATCAAACTGAAACTACGACCAGACCTACTCAGCGGCTTTCTCTACAGTCTACTTCATTTTGAGTCCTCTAGGTAGCAGCAAAAATTAAAAACAAAAAATGTGCAAAGATACACTATGCTAAAGGTACAACAGTCTCCCCTATTATTATTATTATTATTATTATTATTATTATTATTATTATTATTATTATTATTATTATTATTATTGTTATTATGGGGCGGCCGGGTAGCTCAGTTGGTAGAGCAGCTGGCTATGGACTGGAAGGTCCGGGGTTCGATCCCAGGTGGTGACAGGACTTGTGGGTGTAATCGTTGTTGAGTTCCCACGTTGGACGCCATTTGAGGGTGAGTGGTTATTGGGACCACACGTTGGGCGCCATTTGAGGGTGGGTGCGTCTCGATGTTGCGTGAGATTCACTCAGGGTAGCCGAGGTACGGTTGTGGTGTAGGTTGATGTCGGGAATAATACCAAGCCGGCTACTTAAATAAAAGGCAGCGTAAACTTCAAAACTATAAGTTTATTGTCGTATCCACTTGGTAAACCCTAGAATATGTATTTCCGGCTGACATATAATTCAGTCGTTGGTCGCACTTCTGTATCGACTCTATGGCGGCTCTGAATAAGCTCTATCCGATACTGCAAATTCAATACTCTGTCCAGTACACTATGACACGAAGCGAAATAGTAGTCCTGTCGACACCAAACGAAGTAGTTATTCTGCCCTGTATGTAGGGCCGCCGACACGATGTAAAGTTGTTTTGATGATCTCCGCTCCGAAGCGGAATAGTAGTCCTTGACACCAAACGAAGTAGTTATTGTGCCCTGTATGTAGGGCCGCCGACACGATGTGAAGTTGTTTTTTTGATCTCCGCTCCGCGGCGGAATAGTAGTCGTTATCTCCGCTCCCCGTCACCCTTATTTATAAAAACCTATCCTACGCTAAAACTAACTATTCTATTGGTTAAAAACTACGTCACTAACTGGCCTAAAATCTATTCCCTATTGGTCCAAAGTGACCTCATAAGCTGGACCAAGATCTCTTCTTATTGGGCGCGAAATATGTCATCTCTAAATTTAAACTTTGGATTTCCCATAACATCTAATTAGTTTGTATATCTCACAAGAATACCCGTTCTTTGGAAAACCCAAGCTTGGCAGTATCTTTCCCACGGGTCTAGTCCGACTCCGGCTTTTATGCTTCATCGAGTCTATACGAAACCCCGCTCAAGGTGGCCCTAAATCTGTCCGATGCTGACAAGTGACGAAACACCTGTGTGAGGAAGCTAATTCTAACGAAGTCGCCAGAACATCCCCGCGAATACATGTAATAAAAATATGGAGATATCACTTCGCTGATAAATCGGTCTCTCCCTCTCCTAATTACTGCTTCAAATGCCCATCTACATAACCATTGGAAATTCCCGAAAGAGTTTCCAATGTTATGAGATGTCCCCGCTTTCTGCCTCTAACTAGCCTCATAGTTCCCCCACGCGATCAGCCGGTAACACATTATTTACAATACAGTGAGATTACAATGTCACTACAAACTATTACAATAAATATTACATATATCTTCTCAAGCCTTTCTATGTACACAACTCTCACACAATAAGCACAACAATGTACAATTTATATCCACATTTACATATGTACAATACCATTCATTCACATATTTACATTTATTTATTAATTGATCAATTGCACACTCTGCGTGCTTGGTTGTACCAGCCGCCCTGTACAGGTGCACCTAGCTGTACGCGTGAGACTAACCATCCTACTCTTTCTCATTCCTGCCTCCTAGCCTCTCCTGTTTGAAAGGCCGCAAGAGTTGCTTGTGGTACCTACCAACAGGTTTACTTTTTCCCCTTTCTACCAATTCGAAAGTATGGTCTCCATATCTACTTTTAATTTCGTAGGGCCCTTTGTACAGTAGCTCCATGCGTGAGTAACGTCCTCTAAGGGCGGAAGATAACTTCACGTCCCTTAGCAATACCAAATCGCCGGGTGAGGGCTCCCATTTGTGGCGATATCTTTTAACTTTACCGAGTCTATACTCAGCCTTTTTCCTGATTCGGTCGAAAGCTAGTTTACACAGTAGTTCATCACTAGGAGGCTCACCCTCCTGTATTGCCTGCGGCAAACTCTTTATCATGGGATCGGGATCGATCCCTAACATAAGTTTGATCGGAGCTATTCCGGTCGTTGGATTAATAGAGTGGTTCATGATTCTCTCAATCACCTCACATTGCCTAAACCAGTCCTTATGGTTTCGGTGACACAGAATACGGAGGTATAATGATATATCCCTAAGCGCTCTTTCGCAGGGATTACCGCTGGGAAAGTATGCGGAGCAATTGTATAGTTTCACGCCCGCATCTTCCAGCCTTTTGCAAAACACTTTCGATTTATGTACCGACACATTGTCACTGAGCACCGCTGTTACCGGACCGTAAGTCGGTATGTAATCTCTAACCAGCTTGTCAGCACACAATTTACTAGAGATATTTCTTAAAGGGTAAATCTTTACAAATTTTGTGAAGACATCGTACGTAACAAATATGTACCTGTGTCCGAAGGACGATGTGGGCATTGGACCGTGTTCGTCCACTGCTACAAGTTCATTCTTTTTACCCCTGATAATGACCTGTGGTACATTGTCATACCTTACATTTAGAGGTTTCGCCCTCTGGCAGACCTCGCAACGAGATATTACCCTTCTAACCTTCTTTGACAGTTCCTTAATATAAAATGATTCTGACATAGTCAAAATGATCCTATCACTCCCAGAGTGACACATAGATAGGTGAAAGTTATTTATGAGTTCATTCTCCATACTCGCAGGTATGTATATCTTCCACTTCTGGATATCCCTACCATGCAATTTATACAAGATACCAGAGCGCAATCCATACACTTCATCTTTCACCTGTGAGATTTCTCTAGCTTTGTCCATTAAGGCCCTTATCGTGGAATCCTCCTGCTGCAAATCTGCAATTTTCCGAAATTTTCCCGTCAGAGCTCCATTCCTCGTGGAATCAATTTTCATCACGGCAATTTCGTACGCGGGGGCGGTGATAGTTTCCGGTAGCCCCGATTCGGAATTCAAACGAGAGAGACAATCACCAAAGATATTGTCTGCCCCCGGAATATGTCTAATCGTCACATCATGAGCCAAAATCTCGTGCACATATCTAGATATTCTAGAGTTCGTCAGTTTGCATCTACTCAGAAAAGCTAGGCTTACATGGTCAGTAAATATGATGATCTGCCTATTAAAGATATACTGACGGAACTTCTGTAGTGCGAAGTACACAGCAGAAATCTCTAGTTCCGTGATTGATGCGTTGCTTTCGGTACGCGACAGTCCCCTAGAAGCTGTGGCAATCACATGTCGCTTATTATCTTCATCGGTCTGACATAGAATTGCTCCATATCCATATGAAGACGCATCCGTATAAATCTGAAAAGGTAGGCTGTCGTTAGGCCTTTCCAACAGAATTGAGTCGGCAAAAAGCAGTTTCGTTCGATCGAATGCTTCCTGCTCTGCCGACCCCCACCTGAAGGGTGTATCCTTCTTCAACAATGCTCTGAGTGGGGCTACATGCTTAGCATAATTGACGAGAAACCGATTCTGGTATTGTAGGATACCTAGATACCTACGAACCTGTTTCCGGTTCCGCGGCGGCGGGATCCTCGCAATGCTCTGAATTCTCTCTTTGTCCGGTCTAATTCCGTCAGACGAAATTACGTAACCCAGAAAAACTGTCTCAGCTTTAAAAAATGCTGTTTTCCCCAGCTTGACTGTCATACCAGCCTCTCTCAACTTAGTGAGTACAAAATCAATATCTCTAATATGCCTATCCACATTATTGCCATATATAAGAAAATCGTCAATGTACTGTGCCAGAAAACCTTTCGTCGAATCACCAAAAATTATGTCAAGTGCCCTTAGTAGCGCAGATCCAGAACTCGCGATGCCGAATGGGCATCGGGTATACTGATAAACTTTCCCGTTATGTAGGAACGCTGTGAATTTTCTCGAGTCCTCGTCAAGCGGAATCTGCCAATACGAACTGGTCAAGTCCAAACTAGTGAATATAGAACAGTCACTGATACGGCCTAACAAAGTGTCCACTGACTCCGTCCTGAAATTATCTTTAACTGAAAACGAGTTAACGTGTCGGGCATCGATCGTTACTCTTAAGCTTCCATTGGGCTTCCTAACCCAGCACAATGCATTTACGTAAGGCGAGTCCGATACTTCTATAACTCCGTCTTTTAACATATCATTTATGACTTCGTCTGCCTGATCCCTTAAAGATAGGGGGATGGGTCTACATTTATGCCGAAATTCCTCCATTCCTACCACCTTAATTTTGTTTGTATACACTCTACACAGACCCGGCGCGTCTGAAAAGACATTTAAATGGCTACCTACAACATCCATTAGGTGTTTTCTTTCACTCTCACTCAGGCCGTGTGCCTGGCTAACTTTATCTCTCACTATTTCAAAAGTATCTGTCTTCCTATTGTTAGACGCGACTACCTGCCTAAGATCGCCCGGCGAACTCTCATTACAATATCTGGCCCTACCGCTAATGAGATTACGTCCTATTTGTCTCGCCTGGACTAATTCGTCGATACACAACTCGCATTCTCCGCAGTCTACTTGACACACTCCCCTAGTTACCTCGTTACCTTCCCACGGATTAACCTCTATAATTACATTCTTACAAATTTTTAGATGCTCTACGAAAAATAACTCTTCCTGTAATCCTATCTCTTCCGCGGTTCTTTCATCTAACTCCGATCTAGCGCTATTGCTACTGAATGGGACATGGCCTACACTGCCGTTACCTGCCGTAACCCCTAGTCTGTTTTCCCTGAAATCTAATAGCGCGTGCCATTCATAAAAGCTTTCTACTCCAATAATGATGTCGGTAGTCAACCTTTGTATCACAAGAAAAATAGCATTTAATTTCACGTCTCCGCACTCTAACTCGAACCATACTTGATATTTTACCTTTTCCTTCTTCTTACTTAGGGCGCCTGCACAGTACAGTGAACATATCGGTAACGTTTGCAGTTTTATCCCTGAATCCCTAACCTTTTGAAAAAATTCCAAGCTGCATACGTTATTTGTGGAGCCCGAGTCCAACAACACACAACACTTAATCCCAAATATTTTAGCATCTATATAAGGCAATACATAAGTCCCATTATTTTCTAACTCTGGGTTAGTAATATCGCTCTGTCTCTTTACGCTTACCGCGTTGGTGGATTCTTTTGACAGTGGCTTACTGCACTTAGCTACAGAAATCTCCGAACCCTTGAGACTTCTGTCTAGCAGTTTCCCGAGTGCGATGCAGTCGGTTCCACTGCTACCTCGTCTCTATTTCTACAATTTATAGGCTCCCGGCCCATATTCATTCTGACCGGACTTTGCTGACGTCCGTTCATGTCTCTATTCCTGCTTTGTCCCACGTTACACTGTGTAGGTGGCCTATTGCACCCTTGTGAGGCCATTTCTTGTAGGACGTCTCGCCTATCTCTCTCCTGCTCCTGTCTCCTCCAATCACCTCGATTTTGCGGTCCCCTGCTAAAATTAGGCTGCCAGAATCCCTGTCTGTAATTTCTGTTCCTAAGCCAGTGTGGTTGGGTTCGAAGCCTATTATTTCCATTTTCTTGTCTTCCCGTGTACCATCTTATGTGGTTAACCCTACGCACGGGACCAACACCTCCTCTATCGTTTCTCATCCTGTTATGACTACTCTGGTTATTCCTACTATTATTGTAAGGACCCCCAAAGGGCGGGTCAATCCTTCTCTCCCTGTTGGGACCATTCCCTCCGTTCTGACCGTGATGGTATCGACTATATGCATTGTTGGGGCTCCTATCACAACCCCAGCTACTTTGATTTTGGGCTCCTGTCCTTGGGGATGAAAAGGCTGTACTTGCCCCCTTCCCCGCTTTCTGGTCGGTGGGGCTTGAACCCTTTCCTTTGCCATGTTCATAATCTGCCTGTCCACTACATTCATAGTGCGTGGCGTCCGAACCATCCAGCGCAGTCAATAAATCTATTGTTTCCCCGAAGTCTCGGGGCCCTGCTACGATCAGATTATATCTTATGTTCTCGGGATACTGCGAAATCACAGTTTCGATCAGCTCTGAATCCGGTATTGGCGGATTGAGGCTTTTCCCTTTCTTAACAAGTTCAAGGAAATAATCTATCATAGAGACGCCTCTTCCCGCGTCAAACCTACTCTGATTAATTTCCTTCCTAATTCTTTGTCCCCAGTATCTCTCCGAAAATTTTTCTCTGAATTCCTCATAAGTGACATTATCCCCTAGGGCCACTAGCGCCCAGTTGAGTGGTCGGCTCTTTAGGCTCTTTCGTACGACAGTCATTTTTAAGTCATCCGGCACCCCTCTTACTCTAAAGTACGTTTCTAGCTCACTTATGTAGTTATGTGGGTTTGAAAATTCAACCTCATCAAAAATAGGGTAACCAATCTCATTCAAAATGTGAGTGGGGTACTGGGGACGGCCTAAATATGCCTTGTCGTTTACATTTATCAACTCACTACGCACATCATCCCGTGAGGTCTGACATTCCTCACCAACACTATTGTTAACCTGTCTTACATTTATGTTGCTACCTGATGCCGGGCTCTCGCTTGTGCCCTCTTGTCTAGAAACTGCACGGTCCGAGCTGCTATGTCCGCTTAAATTTGCGGGACTACCCCCATGTAGTACGTCGTTTAATGAGTTTAGTTTACTTCTTAATTCTTCCAAACATTCGTTATCCGCCCTTTCTTTATTCTTTATGGCTCGCTTGAGACCGTCCACTTCCTGATCCATCTCACCTATTTTCTCTTCCACCGAATTCTGAATTTCTCGAACCTTCTCCACTATCGTTTCCTCAACAGCTGATTTTAGATCGCTATTCTCTCTAGTAGCGCTATCTCTAACCCTAACTTCTAAATCCTTCATACTTTCTGACATCCTATCCATAGCTATCTTCAATTGGTTCTCCATTCCGATCCCATTCTCGGCTAACTTCCCCTCTAGCTTCTCTATTTTGTCCTCCATCTTGTTTCCTCTTTCCGCTAATTTTGCAATATGATCTCTAATCTCTCTCGAACTTTCCCCCAATCTATTTTCCATTTGTTTTATCTGCTCTCTACTTTCCCTTGAGTTATTTTCTAATTTACCTTCCATTTGTTTTATTTGTTCTCGACTTTCCCTCATAATCTGCTCTCTACTTTCCCTTGAGTTGTTCTCTAATTTAGTTTCCATTTGTTTCATCTGTTCTCTACTTTCCCTTGAATTGTTGTCTAATTTATTTTCCATGAATTGTCTCATCTGCTCCCATAACTGTTCTAGCGTCATTTCCCCTTTGCCACTGTCTCTACTCTGTTGCTTTTCCGCCGTTCGCTCTCCCTCTATTTCTTGTCCTGCGTTATTCTCGACCTCCTCCCTAATTTCCATAATTTCCTCGTCCTTCCTTTGCTCCATGGTTCCCTTGTTTCTATTTCCTCGTCTTTCTCGAATTTTCCTAACTACCTTACTCCTATGGCTACGTAGTATCATCTATATGCTACTCTGTCATCTATCCGACGCTTGCTTTCCCAATAATAATCTAACTAGGCCTGTATTTGCACTCGACTCACTTCCAACAAATTACGCAATACACTTATTTCACTCTTTCCCCCAAAATATCACACAAAAAAAAATACATATATATATATATATATATATATATATATATATACACCCGAAATATCACACCAGAAATTGAAACATATACACTTTATAATTATTCCCCCAAAATATCATATACATATATACACATTTATACGTCTTCTATTCATACTTGCCACCGCCTCTCCGAGTCGCCTTCTCTGGTGGTCCCCGTGTTGTCTTCTCTAGTGTTGTCGTGATGTCGCGATGGCTTGGTTCTGTTCCCGCCTTCCAGCGTCGTTCCTCGGCTATGCTGGGCTGAACTGCTCCGTCCGGTCCTCCTCGTTGTTTGGTGCTGTGTTCGCACCCGGGGCCGGTCACTGGAACAGCTGTCTTCCTTCGAGCCCCACGTTGGGAAGCGCCATTTGTGGGTGTAATCGTTGTTGAGTTCCCACGTTGGACGCCATTTGAGGGTGAGTGGTTATTGGGACCACACGTTGGGCGCCATTTGAGGGTGGGTGCGTCTCGATGTTGCGTGAGATTCACTCAGGGTAGCCGAGGTACGGTTGTGGTGTAGGTTGATGTCGGGAATAATACCAAGCCGGCTACTTAAATAAAAGGCAGCGTAAACTTCAAAACTATAAGTTTATTGTCGTATCCACTTGGTAAACCCTAGAATATGTATTTCCGACTGACATATAATTCAGTCGTTGGTCGCACTTCTGTATCGACTCTATGGCGGCTCTGAATAAGCTCTATCCGATACTGCAAATTCAATACTCTGTCCAGTACACTATGACACGAAGCGAAATAGTAGTCCTGTCGACACCAAACGAAGTAGTTATTCTGCCCTGTATGTAGGGCCGCCGACACGATGTAAAGTTGTTTTGATGATCTCCGCTCCGAAGCGGAATAGTAGTCCTTGACACCAAACGAAGTAGTTATTGTGCCCTGTATGTAGGGCCGCCGACACGATGTGAAGTTGTTTTTTTGATCTCCGCTCCGCGGCGGAATAGTAGTCGTTATCTCCGCTCCCCGTCACCCTTATTTATAAAAACCTATCCTACGCTAAAACTAACTATTCTATTGGTTAAAAACTACGTCACTAACTGGCCTAAAATCTATTCCCTATTGGTCCAAAGTGACCTCATAAGCTGGACCAAGATCTCTTCTTATTGGGCGCGAAATATGTCATCTCTAAATTTAAACTTTGGATTTCCCATAACATCTAATTAGTTTGTATATCTCACAAGAATACCCGTTCTTTGGAAAACCCAAGCTTGGCAGTATCTTTCCCACGGGTCTAGTCCGACTCCGGCTTTTATGCTTCATCGAGTCTATACGAAACCCCGCTCAAGGTGGCCCTAAATCTGTCCGATGCTGACAAGTGACGAAACACCTGTGTGAGGAAGCTAATTCTAACGAAGTCGCCAGAACATCCCCGCGAATACATGTAATAAAAATATGGAGATATCACTTCGCTGATAAATCGGTCTCTCCCTCTCCTAATTACTGCTTCAGACTTTTTCTTGTTGCCAAACTTTCAGAACGGCCCCAAGGTTCACTCAGCCTCCTATAAAATTGAGTACCGGGTCTTTCCCGGGGGTAAAAGGCGGCCAGAGCGTGGTGCCGACCACCACCTCATTCTGGTGCCGAGGCCATGGAAAGCATGCCTCCATGCCCCCCAAGTGCCTTCATGGCATGTTACGGGGATACCTTTATTATTATTATTATTATTATTATTATTATTATTATTATTATTATTATTATTATTATTATTATTATAAGAAAAACAATAACAATAACTGCTATACTACTATTGCTACTACTACTACTTCTACTATTACTGCTACTGTTACTACTATCAGTTTTTCTTGTTTTTTTTTTTTCACAATTTCCTGATTATATCATTACGGAATATTTTCGTAGAATACCACACTACCTCTACCGCCACAGCTACTATCACCACAACTACTACTACTACTACTACTGAAGACCTACTTTTTTAGTTGGTTATTTAACGACGATGTATCAACTACTAGGTTATTTAGCGTCGGTGGTATTGGTGTTAGCGAGATGATATTTGGCGAGATGAGGCCGAGTATTCGCCATAGGTTATCTGACATTGACTTTACGGTTGGGAAAAACCTCGAAAAAGTCCCAACCAGATAAATAATCAGCCCGAATGGGAATCGAACCCACACCCGAGCGCAACTCTGGATCGGCAGGTAGGCTCTTTAGCTACTACTACTGTACTCCAACCACGAGAAAGTCTCCAGGGAATGAGAGGGAGCGGGGCGATGCTGTGAATGAATGTTGATGTCATAAGATGTCGTAAGGTCACACACGTGGGTACTCGTATCTCTATTGGCTAGCTCTCACAGCACAAACAATAACACTGATATAGGCCTACACATTTTTATACTACCCTAGTTACAAAATTAGATCACTGTTAATCTCCTGGTCTTTTAATCCCTCCATACAGGAAATAACATATGCAGGAGAGCGCATGATTTTTAAACTGACGTTATAAATTTAATATTATCTATCTACTTCGCTCCAATAGATGACGCAATAGTAAGCACATTCCTTTCACTGTTTATCTCCTGGTTGGAAAACAGTACTACTACTACTACTACTACTACTACTACTACTACTACTACTACTACTACTTCCGCTGCTACCACCACTATACTACTATCATACCAGCAAGACTACTACACTGTCACAAAAGTTATCATCATGGAACTGCAGCTGCTTGAAAGCATTTTTAGTAATTTTTGTAAAACCAGGTTTGCATAGAAGCAGTTTTTATTAAAATCTGTATCTTTGTACACTTTGTTCTTCGGAATGTGGCTGTGGTTTAATTATGGAAGTGGGCAGAAGGGACCGCACAAAGAGAAGTACGCTCACTAAATTTAGTAAGTGCTGTAATATTGTTTTCGTTTTCTTTTGAGTCTCATAAGGGTCTGTATGTAATCCACTCCATACAATAGAGCTCGTACAATATACGATCTGAAAGTTGTGTGCGCGCGAAGGGAGCCGACCAAAGTTCTTTTGCATTTAGACCGTGCTTGATCCATTATGCATACAATCCCCAGGAGGTGAGAGTGAGATGAATTGGATCCCTGCGGGCGGATTTGAGATAGGGCCTACTACAGAGAAGGATCAGCATGTTCCTTATCGGTCGCCAGATATATCATTACGTATACTTCACCGACTGGGCGTCCTTCGTCGGACATTGCGACACCCCCACCTCTCGTACGGTAACTAAGCTTACCATCAGGGCGTCCGTGGACTGGCACCGGTAACACTGCAGTTTGCCAACCACTGCTGTCGACTCCCACTCGGTGCCGGAACACGGTTGTGAGCGTTTCCTAAGAAATCAGTAGTCTAAAATTGTCTGTACCTGGAATCACCCAATATTATACGTCTTGTAACCATAGTAACCACAGCGGTGATATTAGAATTCTATCTTTAACTATCTCCCTGAGTCACCTCTCGAAGGGACCTTATTTAGGTTATTTATATCCGGTATATACAGGGTGTTGAAAATAACGTTTACAACGTTTCAGGGATAATTGAGGAGGTAAAAACAAATATTTTTGTGCGAGATCGTGCGTATTTGCTTGGTTTCCGCACAAAACCAATCCGCAGAAAGTCTAAAATTCCACATTCAGTATTCCCAACCTAACACACATAACAATTTCCCTCTTCTTACCGCTTAAGTGACATATTGATTTTACTGCTTTAGGCTTTTAACATATTACTTTTAGAGACGTTCAGTATGGTAATAATTATAAATTGGAAACTTACCACTGAAATTTCACCTAAATTGCACTGTTAATTATTGTTTTTAAATATTTGAAAAAATTAAGTAAACTCTACAACTCCACTAAAGTTACTGCATTCGTGATGCAAGTAACATTAAGGAAGCCGTGAAAAAATCAACAAGATTCCAGATGCCGATGTTATTACTGCAATATGTTATATAAATAATATTGTTAAAATATTAAAATGAAAAATAAATCATTACATAACCTCACCGTTTGTTTTAAGTTCGCATTTATAGACTGGGGGGAAAAAAGACAGACGTATATCACGGCCTGCTGGAGTATAGTAAACACAGAAAACATTTTAAAGGAACAATGTTGAAGACAGATATTTTTGTTTTCCAAATTTGCCGTAATTGAACAGAAACCAAGATGGAGATTTCATTGCAACTAATTAGAAATTCCTCTTTCAGGTATGTAGGCCTAATAAACGATCTTCGCATAAAATAATGTACGATGCACGAGCGGTATGTTTTCTTTCAATTCTCGGAAATTAAAAAAGCTCAACTACGTTTCGCTTTTTCAAACTTTTCCTCGAACATGAAAACTTCAACATACCGCTCTTGTAACGTATATTACTATTGTAAGTGACAAAACTTTGGCAGATGCGCCTTTTATTGTGTACGTAAGTGTTAGTATAATCCATAAGGAACGAGACTAATTGTCGTTTTAGATGTGGTGTTCAAACTTCGTCCATTGAACGCATCGCACAACTTGTACCTCCGTACTATGGAGTGTCTGCAACGCTCAAAAAGGCCAACATTGTCTCTAATAACATGTACAGCTTCAACAACGCGAGCAACTATGTCTTCTGCCTATCGATCGGTGTCTCATACACAAAACGTTTCACGTCTCCCCACAAAAAGAAATCCAGTCGGGTTAGGTCCGGTGATCGAGGTGGCCACGGTACCGGCCCACCCCTGCCAATCCAACGATCGGGGAATGTAGCATTTAGGTGGTTCCTGACACGAGGATCAAAGTGTGGAGGGGCACCATCATGCTGAAACCATATTCGTTCTCTGATGTTCAGTGAGATATTTTCTAAAAGTTCTGGTAGGACGTCGCGTAGAAAAACAAAATAATTACCACCACGGAGACTGTTAGGCAACAGAAAGGCCCTACAAGATGGTCGTGCACAAACAGAACTAACCAGTGTGTGTTGTGACGGAAGTCAAGTCGTCTATCCTTCAGGCCATCTAGCGGCAAAACGGCGTATCTGGTAAAATTTTGTCACTTAGAACAGAAGTGTCCATAATTGTACCTATTTTTAAAAAGGGGGACAAAACCAACTGTGGTAACTTTCGAGGAATATCACTTTTGTTGACGTCGTACAAAATTTTGTCCAATATTCTTTTGAGAAGATTAACTCCGTACGTAGATGAAATTATTGGGTATCATCAGTGCGGTTTTCGGCGTAATAGATCGACTATTGATCAGATTTTTTGTATTCGACTGATATTGGAGAAAAAATGGGAGTATAAGGGTACAGTACATCAGTTATTCATAGATTTCAAAAAGGCTTATGACTCGGTTAAGAGGGAAGTATTATATGATATTCTTATTGAATTTGGTATTCCCAAGAAACTAGTTCGATTAATTAAAATGTGTCTCAGTGAAACGTACAGCAGAGTCCGTATAGGTCAGTTTCTATCTGATGCTTTTCCAATTCACTGCGGGCTAAAGCAAGGAGATGCACTATCACCTTTACTTTTTAACTTCGCTTTAGAATATGCCATTAGGAAAGTTCAGGATAACAGGCAGGGTTTGGAATTGAACGGGTTACATCAGCTTCTTGTCTATGCGGATGACGTGAATATGTTAGGAGAAAATCCACAAACGATTAGGGAAAACACGGAAATTTTACTTGAAGCAAGTAGAGCGATCGGTTTGGAAGTAAATCCCGAAAAGACAAAGTATATGATTATGTCTCGTGACCAGAATATTGTACGAAATGGAAATATAAAAATTGGAGATTTATCCTTCGAAGAGGTGGAAAAATTCAAATATCTTGGAGCAACAGTAACAAATATAAATGACACTCGGGAGGAAATTAAACGCAGAATAAATATGGGAAATGCGTGTTATTATTCGGTTGAGAAGCTCTTATCATCCAGTCTGCTGTCGAAAAATCTGAAAGTTAGAATTTATAAAACAGTTATATTACCGGTTGTTCTGTATGGTTGTGAAACTTGGCCTCTCACTCTGAGAGAGGAACATAGGTTCAGGGTGTTTGAGAATAAGGTGCTAAGGAAAATATTTGGGGCTAAGCGGGATGAAGTTACAGGAGAATGGAGAAAGTTGCACAACACAGAACTGCACGCATTGTATTCTTCACCTGACATAATTAGGAACATTAAATCCAGACGTTTGAGATGGGCAGGGCATGTAGCACGTATGGGCGAATCCAGAAATGCATATAGAGTGTTAGTTGGGAGAGCGGAGGGAAAAAGACCTTTAGGGAGGCCGAGACGTAGATGGGAGGATAATATTAAAATGGATCTGAGGGAGGTGGGGTATGATGATAGAGACTGGATTAATCTTGCACAGGATAGGGACCGCTGGCGGGCTTATGTGAGGGCGGCAATGAACCTTCGGGTTCCTTAAAAGCCATTTGTAAGTAAGTAAGAACAGAAGTTTGTTTTTACCTCGTGTATCATCCCTGACACGTTGTAAACGTTATTTTTTAACACCATGTATAGGTCTATACGTATACAAGTTGTGTATACAGGTGGCACACTTAACTCTTTCTTAACTGAAATATTTCAGTTATACACAATCCGACAATCACAAGTTAAATTACATTGAAGGGGACATCTGATACACGTAATGTGTTTTTGTACGTGAAATAATTTTCGTTGAGTGTTGGTTTAACAAAAAGTGTGCATGTTAATGTTACATATATTAATTTTGTATAAAAGGGCTCATACTGAGAGAACATTGAGGTCATTATCTGTAGAATTAAAAGAGAAATTATTTTCAAGTTGTAGGTATGAAACAAAATGTGCTTACAAAGATAGCATATCGACTTCACTAAGAAAATAGCGGATGGAGAAAAACAGAATAAATTTTCAGTTATCATGGTATAAGAAATATCCTTGGCTAACAGGGTGCTCTGAGACAAATAAGTTATATTATACCTGTATTCTGTTTGGCGGTGAAAATGAGTGATCATCATCATCTTGTCGGGTCTATGTAACAAAAAAATTTTGGTGGAAAAAAGAAACATTTGCTATGTAAAGGGATATAAGGTACGAAGTTTTACACCTTGGCTTCGCCACTGAGTTGATCACTGACATGAATCAAGAAGAGATCTTAACCCTTTCTGACCTGAATTGTTTTTTATGGGTGAAACAATTTTTTCTTTGCATCTATCTTGTATTTTGGCCTAAGACTGTGGAGACAAAAAAACAAAGCAATCCTTTTCCTAATAATAGTTGGCCAAGGAACTGACGGGTGCTGCACTTTATCGGTAAAGAACGAAACTACTTCTGAGGATACCAAATGGAATCATCAGGTAAATCATATGAGTCAGATATTACAAAAATGTTAGTGATTCCAAATGGACTCATTCGAGCGGAAAGAGTTAAGTTCGAGCTTTCCGGTTAGCTGAGGGGCCTGTTTCTCAAAACTCATGGACTAGTAATACTAGTCTGTACAGTAGTAATATTAGTTTATTTTACAAGTCTGTGTTTCTAGAAACTACAAGGGTAAAGTGCTAGTTACCAGTTCACAGACTAGTAATATTGGTCGATTTCACCAGTTCATAAGTGATTCTGTTTCTCAAAATGCTAATCTAGTTGATTATACTAGTATTCAACAGGAATATTCCTACAATACTCTAAAGACTGGTGATTTCTGTATTATCAGTTGCCAGTGGTTTCGTGTCCAAACGCGCTAACCGCTACTCCACAGGTGTAGACTGTTAATATGCTTAAAAAGCACTGAATAATACAGCCTTTGATTCATTAATCATATTTAGTATAGTTAATTTGCTTTCAATTGATGGCACTTCAGCCAAAAAGAGAAATCAAAACCAAAACACAAACAACTGAGCCTTCTAACCTCAAATCACAATACCTACCAATAATACAGGGACATCATTTTATTTTTACTAACATTTTTAATATTAAATTGCCTATACCTCTGGATCAACGCCGTTTGCTATACCCCTTCCACGACTGGAGTTCGATGATACTGGCGTAATATACAAACAAATCACTTCACTAGGTATAGGAGGGAAGAAAAGTAGTTCATCCATTTACGTAAACTAAGAAATATCGCGCTTTTGAGTTCGATCATTTTCATTAGGTTTTTGTTTAATCAAAATACAGTACAGTATTAACAATGAGTGTTTTTACTCACGAACTGAGCTGTCCATGTGGACGTATTCATTATGCAGTGTATATTATACTGTCTACAGCACATTAGCATGCAATATAGAGAATGAAGCTAAATTGAAAAATAATCATAATATGGATAATTAAACACATTTTTGAAAATGGTGGCCGTTCATTTCGATACAGGCTTCAGTTCTAATGTGCATATTATCGCACTATAGATTATTGTACCTGATCTCAATTACCAGTTTCGTCCTTCGTACTAGTAACTCATGTTGAAATAATTCTGTACCTACTCTATAAAAGAGAACCTTACCTACTGTAAATTCAATCTTCACTTCTGCCCGATCCGAAAAGATAAAATTACTCAGACATGCTATCTACTGTCCGTCCAAGTGGTTATGTCGTAAGGTCGTAGAAAGGGAGGAAATCGAATGACACTTAATTACTTAACGAGGCCCTTTTACTTAAGTTATTTTAAACAGTCGTATAATATTACGTAGACGTCCAATCCCTGACAAAAATTAATGTTCTCAGAAAAGAGCTAAGACAGCCCAGCCACTAGCTGGCGAATAAAAGCTGGTGGGGGAAACCGGGATACGCCGTAGGCAAGTGGACGACAGTACCTGTGCGAAAATGATTCAATATTGAAAGCTCTTTCGTCACTGGAAAACGCGAACATATTTTTGGAACGTACTGTTTACTATGACCGTAAGGCTATCATGACTGTATATGCGAACTTGGATCTGTGTGGAGGACGGTTGAACTTCATTAGTAGAAGGGGTGGGAGTGAAGTACATTCAAAAACTCAGGTACAATAAAAATTTAAGTAAAAATAAAATGATGTCCCTGTATAAACAAATGAAATCAATCAGCTGACTAGTGAAAGAGATCATGTGACTAGTGAAAAATTGTCACAAGTTACTAGACTGGTAAAATAGTTTGAGAGACAGACTCTACTAGAGCTGATGAAATAGACTCTGGTAACTAGTAACTGGTGAAGTACTAAACTGGTATTTTTGAGAAACAGGCCCCTGGTCACTGTAGAACCACGGTCATGGCAAATGACATCTATGGCTCACTTTCACATTGCTGCTCTAGTTATACCGAGTAAGACGTTGCTGTACAAATAAGTGTAGTCTTAAGTTTACAGTATGGCAGTTGCACTGCGATGGTAGCGAACGAGCCCGTGTCTCGGGACCCATGAAGTGAGAGCCTGAATATTGCACAGCCCAGTGCAAATAGAGAATAGCACGCGTCGTCGCTTTATCACATCGAGGTTGCAGTCTGGCAGCGATAGAATGTCGCGGAAGAAAGCGCCGCCGAGGTGAAGGAACTGGCTCCGTATCAGAACGACGAAGGCCTGCTTCCTCAACCATAAAGAATACATGAGAGAACATCGGCTGCATATTAACTACAAGATATTTCATGTATTGAACAATTCTAGTCTCTTGTTTTATGCACACAAGTTAAAAAATCATGTATGTTTTATTTTTTTACCAAGAAACAAAAGATCTTGTACAAGATTTTCATAAAGATACATTGTTTTACATCCATCATGTGGCGATGTTCTTTTGTTATGAATTCTGCGCTCCTGTTTTGTTTTTTGTCTATGTACAGCGATTTGTCCTTTAATGAACTCGTTTTGTATCTATCCTGGAATTATGTACCTTAAAATATAAGGGCCGTATTCATAGACATTTTAGCCCGGGCTTTCGGTGGATGATCAACGAACTAACGTTTTTCGTATTCATAAACCGGTGTTAGCGATATGATATGATATGGTATGATATGATATGATATGATATGATATGATATGATATGATATGATATGATATGATATGATATGATATGATATGATATGATAATGAATCCTGTTTAGCACGCTCGTAGCGCGGGCTAGCGAAATGTCTATGAATAGCACCCTAAGACTCTGTATTGGGTTCGTTCCCCACTCAGAGAACATTTCACTACTGACAAAAATCACTGTAAAAACCGGATTGATAAAACGGATGATGACACATGAACACAAAAATTAAAATAAAATTACAAAATTCAATTTCACAAACAATGAGAAATAAAGGAATTCGACAAGGATGCCCTCTAGCACCGATTATCAATTACATAATAGAAAAATGGCTCCCTTTGGTATGAAATTTTGGAATAAAACTAACTTGACATTTAGAAGTTAGCATTCTACAGTATGCAGATGACCAATTGTTAATATCAGAAAATGAAAATTTATAAAGATCAATTAAAAAATTAAATGTAATTGCAATAGATTATGGAATAACAAACACATCCAAAACAAAATCGTGTATAATAGACTTGTCCACACGACGCATTGTATCCACTTGATATGTATCTAAGTAACTGTTTTACATGCATTGAAAAGGTTTATGATGGTATATTTTTATGTTGGTAGAAGTTGATTGGCGTGAGTAATAATTACAGTAGCGTGAAGTTCCATTTTGTGAAATTTTGAAGTACGTGAACATATGAAATTCGACATAGCGTGAAATAAAATAAAATATTATTACTTCATTTTTGTGTATGTGAAAGATTTAGCAAGGTAAATTTCTATGTTATAATTACGTGTTTGGTACATTAATCAGTTCTGAGAACAAGGGGAGGTATGAACATTAAATGTATTTTAAGGGAGGCGTGAGATAAAAAAAAAAGAGTTGAAAACCCCTGTTTTAAGACATTACATAAATTACTTAATAAAAAATGTTTGACTCTAACATGCGAACCTAGGGTAGCCGCTTCATCACTCAAGACGTTTTTTTCTTCTCCATAATAGTGCGTGTTGGGGGAAACTTGATCTAGATAGCCCCACGAAGCCTCGAATACCGGCCCACAAAAATATTACTTACAAAAGAAAGTTACGAACTTGGAACGCGATGTTTTAATTAACCGTTCAAAATTACAGGTCTTGCAGGGAATTCCGCAACACCTGTGTTACAGGCATAGCTTTAAAAATAAAATACAAAATCTAGAGGTTCGGTCACTAATCTTTTTTGCTATACATCAATGCAACTCAACCCCCATCAGCGCCGGTGTAACGGATAGCGTGAGAGGCTGGTATGCGTGATTTTGTATGTTCGAATATCTCTAGTTTCAGTTTGCCTTTGTTTCTTTATATTACATTATTTTTATACTGGTTTTTGTTGTTTCTATATTGCTACACAAATTAAATTTATAATACAATGTTGCCACAACTAAACTATTTGAATTTCTCTTTCCATTGGTGCTATTTTCATGCATCTCAGAGTCCTAGCACGCAAATTATATGTGTTCGAAACCGGAAAGGTCTTTTGTAGGAGCCCTGTATACACACATGTATTGTAGTTCTAACTTAGAGGTATAGTGGTAGTCACAACACATCAGTCAGGAGTTCTGTGTTCGTGTGATGACAAGTTTCCAGAAGTCATATGGAGGAAGTCACTGAAGAATGTGGTTTTTAAGAAATAACTTCAATGAAGACAAACATCTGAAGTCCACTGTAGTATTTTTTTTTTCAAAAAACTATATAGGCTTGCAATGTAAGAGTATTGGAATTAATATTGTATGATTAAGAAACACAGGTTTAGATTCGGACGAGGGGTATTATTTTTTACAGGATGGTAGCCAATGTAAAACACAACATGTCAGTTAAAACGTCAAATTTGGTACAATTTTAACATCGAATATTTGTCAATACAGGTCTTCAATTATGCAAATAAACAAAATCCAAAAGTATAAAATTAATAGGTTGTTTAAATATATACAGTGCTCCTACAAAAGACCTTTCCGGTTTCGAACACGCAATTTAGGTGCTATGAATCTGAGGTGCATGAAAATGTACCAATGAAAAGAGAAACCCAAAAAGTTTAGTTCCTTACCTTTAAGATGTTTAATATGTCCCCCTTGGTAACACGGCACACATCAACCTATAGTCAAGTTCCACGTAGGTACGCTGATTTTCCGACTCTCAGATTCTGAGATTATGTCTGTTCACCTTACCAGAAAGATGAAAAGTGGCTTCGTCAGAAAACACCACGGAACGAATAAATTCATCAGCGTTTTCAATTAAAGTCAGCATGCTTATGCAGAAATTTCTTCGTAGTACTTTGTCCTCTGGTTTTATGGCTTGTAGCAACTGTAGTCGCAACCGCTTGCGAAGAATCTTGCCTTAAAATCAATGTACCATTTACGGATTGTAGGCCCACTGGGTGGATCTGCACCAACTTTGTTCGGTAATGCCGTTGCACATTAATAACTGACTGGTTCACATGAAAATCAAGCTTTTCTGTCCTCTATAGCAGCCATTTCGCCTCAACAATGAACAAATTTGTTTATGTGCGCTATTATAAGGCAGTGTCACCAACTGGGAAAACAATGTTGCCACAACTAAACTGTTTGAATTTCTCTTTCCATTGGTGTTATTTTCATGCATCTCAGATTCATAGAACGCAAATTACATGTGTTCGGAACCGGAAAGGTCTTCTGTAGGTGCCCTGTACACACACACACACAGAGACACACACACACACAAACACACACACACTACAGTAATCACTCCATAAAGTTTTATTAGGCCTACACTTTAAAAATAGTTCACTGCAAATCCCCACCTTAAATTATTATTATTATTATTATTATTATTATTATTATTATTATTATTATTATTATTATTTTATGATCAATTTTTTGTATATAGATCTCTATCTTGAATGTATTTTTAATATTCACTAATTTAATTTGCACACTTAAACATACGTCTAAATACATAATTTATTTCTTCACTTTTCATTTCATTATCACTGTAATGTTATATGGAACTGAAGCAAGTCGTTGCATCTTCGTGTCAAACATCACCTGCAAAATGCCGTTTTTTGTCGCTGTATTGGTATAGGATGGTGGAAATAAATTATTCGCATCATGGTTTTAATTAATAAGTTCTGATAATGACGTTACAAATTCCGAGTTGGATACAGCAAAAACGAGTATGATAACTTTATATCGCGTGGTGAATTGGGAGACGCACCGTAGGGATTTCAATATTAAAATGTAGTTATTGAAATACTAGCTGCTGTAAATGTTTTAATGTGAAACTGTGTTGAAATGTTTCGCTGAGAGAAATATTCTACATTTCACCCATGTTACTGAAAATAATTGTTGTAGTTAATGTAGGTTATCTAAAGAGTTCATGCAAGATTGTCACCGTTGAGCTTCCCTCATTTGTGATGCGTGCCAATCATAGTAGGCTATGGTTCATTAAAAACAGTTGAGTTGCATTTATCGAAACCACCGCCGTCTGGATCCCTTCCCTAGACGCTAGGCGAGGGGATCTAGACTGCGGTGCTCGAAATCGTTGTTATTTACTACATAAGTAGGGCCGGTTTTTTTTTTACTGGGGATAAACTGGAAATGTGACAGAGATATGCACCGAAAAGTATATTCAAGTTTTTACGAAAATTGATTCTTTAAGCGAAAAACCATAATTTCTGCCATAACAACGATAAAAAGGACGATTTTAAAATCATTTTGATAGTTTTTAAATGACATTGTCATAATTATCTGCAGTAAACATCACAATTCGTAGGTTCTACTGCTGCTGCTACAAGAACCTTCATATGAGAAAGCAAAATAGCAATTATTGGTGGTTTTCGAAGATTAGTTTAATTAATATTTTTATTGGTTATTACTCTTTTCTGCAGTTACATGTATGCATAATATATGAAATATTGTATGAGTGTTTTTAACGTATACTCGTTGACTTTAAAATACATATGTTCGCGATTCTTTGACCCCCTGACATTTAAAAGCTGATTACAGCCCTACTAGTAACTTCAATTATTGTTTCTAATGACCACTGCCAACTATGATTAGCATGTGTCACGCATGAGTGCAGTTTTACATAAATCCCACAAGGGTAGCTGCCCTTCAGTAAGGGTTGCTAAAAGACAGCATACTAAACAAATGAAAATAAAAATAAACATTTGTGTTATCAGTATTTATGATTATTATTTTCAAATGGAAGCTACCCTTGGGAAGTACATTTATTCAATAATTATTCGTAATCAGATAGAATATAAATAAATTTAGGTGTACAAGTGATTACGTAAAATCTGAACAGAATATTTCATTACGTCTATAGCAATAATTTTCAAAATTTTTAAAGGAATTCCAAAAGACTTAAAACATTCAACTGAGAATTTTGGAATTGTTCCCCTTGCTCCGAACAATAGGCCAAATACTTCAATCTGTCCTTGTATCTGATAATAATCCCTAAAGTATTGTTGTTCTTTCATAGATTCTTTATATTACCTACGACAGAAAATACTTTTAAAAATATGTATTTTATGGATGTAGAATTTTATTAATCTACAAAAATCTTGATTAACTTTTTTTAAAAGCTATTAAGGGAACTATTATTTCAGTATATGAATTTTAATTTTTTAATTCCTGTGATGCGTCTTTCAATTCAGCTCACGCTGTTTGCGAGATTTGTGTTTATGGTTGTACATTGGCGTTCAAAGATACCTGACCCATAATCGAGTGTTTGTTCGTGTAAGTGTTGTTTCTTTAGTTATTAGTTCTATGAATAGATGGCGAAGGTTACAGTCAATATAGCCAATAGTAAATAAATATACCCGCATTATAGAATTCAAATTTTCATCCTCTGAAGGCTGTAAAAAAGTTAGGTTTTGCGGGAAACCACTGATACTGCCTCTATGATAATAATTTATACGTAATATACATCGCAGTTTTTCCTAACACATTTTTACCCGTCCCAAAAATAGTGTCACCTATTGAGAACTAGCGGAACTATTTCAAAGTTTGTCAATTTGTTATATCTTTGATTTTGACTTATTCCGAGGTTAGTAAGTTCGCTTACACGATCAGATAATCGTAGCTCAGGTTTCTTTGAACGTCAGTGTATTCATTTAATGTTAATATGAGACAATAATTGAAAGAGATACTATTAAAGATAAAAGCAAAAATGAAAATAGAAATATTATAAGCTTAATGACAGATAATGGGCAGTTCTACGTGGAGCTGAGGGACCACACAGCAATTAATTTGATCTAGAACAGTTTTAATGTTATTATTATTATTATTATTATTATTATTATTATTATTATTATTATTTTGCAATTAGAATGTGATATATGAGCCTTCTTTTTTATTTAAAATTGAACCCGTTTCTCTCATTTAGTTCGCTAAATTCTGTATTGTTGAATGATATGGTCGTTGAACGCCAAGATATTTTCGCAGTAATGTGGTACGACACATTTCGTACAGTATCTTCGTAATACACATATTATGAATGAATAATCGCTAATCTAATGTTTACTGCACTGTCACGAATAAACTGAACATCGGTGTATGGCGTACTGTCTAATAATGCTCTCACCTTGAGACCCATTCAGCCTGTCTTATAATGTCCATGGTATGCAACACAAAACGTTTCCACTCTGGATCCAAGCAAAATATACACACTATTTCTCCGGGATTCGCTTTCGATCTATAATATAAAAATATCAGTAGTATTTACTACACGGAAACCTGTTTCTTATCTTTTATTATTATTATTATTATTATTATTATTATTATTATTATTATTATTATTATTATTATTTTACATTGAATTGTGTTTTATGTTATAGTTTGAATTTTGAAAATGTCTTATTAGTGTTAACTGATCTCCTTGAAGGAGTGGGTGACTGAAGCAAGAGTGCGACGTTCGAGTCTGGGAATGTCATTTGCATTGCATCCCTGCCACGTCACATCCTCTCCTTTAAGCCGTGCACTTCCCTCGAGAACACGCCGCAAAATCAGGAAAAGCACAGGATATCCCGCTGCGGATTTCTGCCGTCACTTGTCATAGATTTCATGGCCGCCTCTGTTCCAAGATTGACCCTCATGCACAATCTCACGAAACAAACCAACAAGCTGTGTTGCCTGGCACACATGGCCCACTTTCCTTCAGATCTAGTTCGATTGGCATGCACCATACAGCGACGTTTGAGTATCTTAGTGATATGGATTAAGTTTAGGACTTGCTGTTGTAATTGTCACGCAGTGCCATGAATTCTTTAAATGCTTTCAGTATATGTGATTATCGATTATTTGCCTTTACATGTAGGCTACACTGATGCTTAAATAAAATTTTGCCGTCAATGCAGGAGAAAATTTTTGAATATATTTAGATTCAAATTTAACTTTTAAAAGTGAAGTGACTTATACATGTAACAACACTTTTTCTATAATTCATTCCCTCAAACACTTGACCAACGTTCTACCTCTTAGCCTCGAAACGAATCTCATCCAAACTTTAGTGATGCCCCATTTCGATTATTGCGATTCTCTATTCACGAATCTAAATACTGATCTTGCCCATAGACTACAGCGTGTTCACAATATCTGCGTTCGTTTCATTTGTAACATTAGAAAATTCGATCATGTGACACCGTCACTAGAATTGTTGTCTTGGAATCCACATAAAGAAAGAAAAATCTTCAACTCCCTCTTATTAGTATTTAAAATCATCCACACCTCCACACCCTTTTACCTAACATCTCGTTTTGTTTACCTTTCAGTACCTCGAACCCGGAACATGTACCTTCTCTCTATTCCTCTGCACAGAACTTCCTTCTACTCATCATCTTTCAGCATATCGATTCCACGCCTCTGGAATTCTCTCCTTGACCATGTCAGAGACTGTAGGACAATATCAAAATTCAAATTTAAATCAAAGAATCACATTTTGGTTCATGAAATTGCTTGTTGAACACTGTCAGGTCGCGCAACTTCTGCTTAACCCATAACATATCTATAACAAATATTGTAACTATGCTGCTGTTAGTTTTACCTTAATATGTAATGTATTTATTGAATAATTTCGAGGGAAAAATTGTTCCGGAGCTGGGTATCGAACCCGGGACCTTTGGTTTAACGTACCAACGCTCTACCACTGAGCTACTCGGGAACTCTAACCGACACCGATCCAATTTTTCCCTTCTAAATCCACAGACCTCACTTTGAGGTGTCGGTGTCGGTTAGAGTTCCCGAGTAGCTCAGTGGTAGAGCGTTGGTACGTTAAACCAAAGGTCCCGGGTTCGATACCCGGCTCCGGAACAATTTTTCCCTCGAAATTATTCAAATCAACTTTACAGGGAGTTATACCTGAAAATCTTGATTTGCAATGTATTTATTATTATTATTATTATTATTATTATTATTATTATTATTACTGTTATTTTTACTATTTTTTTTCTGTTAGCTTATTAAGTGCTCTAGTGTTCTTTGACTCTCTATAGGGCTTTAATTTATTTTATAATTATTTTTGTCGTTTGTATTTATGTGTGGTATCTAGTAGGATGGAAGAGAAGACCTTATGGCCTTAATCCCTTCAGATCATCATCATGAACTTCAAGGTTTGGGCCTAATGACCCGTTCCGTCTCCAGGACTTATCTGATCTATCCATCGTTTTTTCTGTCTTCCAGGTGTTCTTCGTCCTACTGGTTTGTATGTCCACATTCTTATTGGTAGTCGTCCATCGTCCACTCCTTTCAGATTAAATAAATAAATAAATATAACACACTGTAATTAAATAGTGATTCGCTAGAAATGATTTCTAAAGTCGTTTTTCTTGAATATAAATTTATACACCATACTTTTCCCAAAAAAAGTTTTCTTTATACAGTTAATATATATGGCCACACTACCCCATTATCTCCTGGCTTAGTTGCCTCACGAGTAATGCGATATTGCTGTTAAAGGGTCCCAAACTGTCCTCGAACTGCTGACTAAATATAACCTACAGTTACTCTTAAGTTACTCTCAAAAGCGAAAGCAGTAGGTGAACTGTCATTACTATGGATGGGAAATATATGCAAATGCATATTTGTATCGCAGCTGCATATCTTAATGAAGCTTAGTAATTACTTGTTTCATGTTTAATTAATATGATTGAAGCATGGTTGTTCGTGCATATATGTGCATCATTTTGGACGTTTGTTCGCTGGGCTGCAAAAGAAATGCCGAGTCGACGTCGCTATCGATTTGAAATATTATCGTGTTACGAGGACTTTGCTAGACATACACAGAAGGCTTTGCAATAAACTCTATTATTGCTCTGTTATATAAATTCTAAATTATAAACATCAGCTCAAAGAATTTGAGTGCCCACAAGGGTCCTGAATACAATAAACATGTACAATATAATGTGATGTGATACATTAAAGAAAGTTAATTTGTTTAAGGCAAATATAAGTGGATTAATTGAAATAGAGATGATGATGTAGTATTTGAAGAGAATCCGTGATAATATTTATAAGGACAGACATTACATAATCAAAAGGAATGTGAAGGTCCTTAAGATAATTCCATGTGAATTTGGAAATAGATCCTCTACTGCCAAACAGCAAACCAATGACAGACCATTGTTTAAGAGGGACGTTGTACTTTTGAGAAAGATACGGCAGACAAGGTTCATATATAGACTTCTTCTCAACATCAACTTCGGTGGCCTGATTTAGGTTTCTTTCGAAACGGATAGTAGGGTCAAGAACAAGAGCCCGTTTTAAGCGTCTGTTAATAGCAATAATGTTGCCCGTCTGAAAGAACCATGTGATGATACACAATGCACTTCCTCATGAATCTCCCAATTTAAAGCTTTTAACGATGTCGCCAAAGCATGTCGTACACGATGATGTCTAGCATTGATCAGCAGCTCGCCTTTAGGGCATTGTCCAAGCATGTTCATCATTCAGCTTGTTCACATTTGTCTTCAATAAACTATAAATTTTAGAAAACACCATGCCTTATACATCAGAAGTGACAGGTGGACGTATCGTAGGGATGTACTGTAGGTTAAATGTTTCAATTAGGTTCAATTTTCAGTTCTGCAGCTGTATTTACAATAAAAAGTTATATTTATATCCATAATAAAATTGCTAGGGACCGATGGCGGGCTTATGTGAGGGCGGCAATGAACCTTCGGGTTCCTTAAAAGCCATTTGTAAGTAAGTAAGTAAGTAATAAAATTGCTATTTTTTTTTTTGTTAATACAACATGAAACGTAACTGGCCGTATATAACTTATCGATTGCAACAATGACAGCATCCATGGCTAATAAGGAAGGCCGTGGAATACCATATAAACTGCAGTTTCACTGTTTTCGTGAAGCATTCTTATTAATGTTGTAAAATAAAAGTATATGAGTAATTTAAAATTAATTCATATAAAATAATAGCGTGAACATGTTATAAAAGTCGTATTTATATGTTTTTAAAAACTAATCTCAGGAAAATAGCTTTCCACCTAGCGATGTTTGCTAACGTCCTCGGAAAACGATATAATTTCATATCGTTTCTATCAGCATTAAGACCATATTCGGTTCCTATTTTTAATTAGCCTGTTTTTGTAGCGAAAACTGTTTTCTAGTTCTCTAAATAAATTTTTGTCTTGAAAATACGTCGCCAGCTAATGTAAAAAAATGGTGGTGGAAGAAGATGAGGGAAATTAGCGAAGTGCTTCAAGGATACGGTAGTGATGTGGAGTGGTCGCTAATCTTGTCGTGCTACCAGATTATAAGTTTCGTCCCCTCACGTCATGTGATGTAGAAAGAACTTTTTCTCTGCACAAGATTATTTTTAAGGACAGAGGAAACAAGTTTCATACTGTAATCCTGGAAAAGATTGTCACAAAAATTCATACAGTCTTGAAAAGAATTGTCGGTATAAAATTAGCTTTAATTAAATTAGCAATAGCCAATAAGGCAATAACTATTAATATGTATCCAAGCCAAGAACCATACTAATGTATCACTACGCCGTAATAAACACAAGAGATCTAGTACACATCAGTGTATAGGTACATTAGGTTTCTTTTAATCTAGCATAATGATTAATTACATTGCACTGATTTGAATTGACAAAATGTGATACTTAATACTCAATAATTAATTGCATTTTTATAGTTACTGCAGTTTGTGTGGTTAGAAGTTACATTTTAGTTCCATGAAATTGTATTTTTAGATGCCTAAATCTATGTTTTAGTGCTTATTTTTATAAATTCGGGCCTATTTTAAATTCCTAAAAATCTGAAGTCTACTCACGAGTTCTTTCTATTGCTGTAAATCATTATTTGTGGTTTAATTTAATGTAATTCTGATTGCTTGTTTACAAAAGAGAAATGATTTGCAACACTATGCTGGTCTTCCAAAAAAAAATCCACAGTTTTTCCTTAATGTCTTTCAAACTTTGATGACATGCTTCTTGGGAGTAACCTAAGCAGTTTATATGTCCACCGCTGTGGAATAATGGTCGGCACGTCTGGCTATGAAAGGAGCGGACTCGGGTTCAAATACTGATTGGGACAAGTTTCATGATTGGGGGTTTCTTCTGGGGTTTTCCTCAACCAATTGAAGCAGAATTACTGGGTAATTTTCGGCGCTGGACCCCAGATTCATTTCGCCATCATCATCATCATCATCATCATCATCATCATCATCATCATCATCATCATCATCATACAATAGCCCGGGTTAAGTTCACGGTGAGGCGTGCTGTACTTGTACAAGAGCACGGCCGTTCGGCTACCCAGTCATTCACAGAATAGGAGTGGTAAGCACAATAAGCCTCAGGCTGCAGTGCAAGCCTTCGGGTCCCTCCTCCGTACAAGAGAGAGAAATAAAAGCAATTTATATAATTCCAACTTGAAAATCGAATTTGGGTGCCCACAGAATATTTTTTAATTAATACAATTTTGGACCGACCTAACTTCAATAGAAATTGAACTGGGGTAAAACATATTTCGTCTAAATGATTCCCTACATACGGAGAATATTACGTACTGAAATTATTTATTTATCTTGAATAATTCGAAAGATACGCCTCATTATATAAGCACTTTAGAAATACATATATATTTTTTATGTAAAATAATTATAATCAATTGAAAGTAATAATTTTGGTTCACAACATAGCCACATGTTTAAACTTCAATTTGGTATCTCACTGAAGTCTTTTGCAGAATTGTAATTCTACTTTTTGTCCATTGGAAGGATAATAAATGTCGTAAAATGTGAAATAGGAGAAAACAGACACTGAAGATGGCGTAAGGTACAGAAAGTATAGTGCTCTTAGACCTACATTGTAAATGTCCAAATAATTATAAAATTATTGAGATCGTGGATACAAGTTATAGGCTATATGTTTGAAAACTAGAATAAATTAGCTTCCAGATGAGGCTAAAACATTATTTACCAAATTTTTGAAGAAATCTAGAGTCGATGTATATCTTAATGGTAGTACTTTCTGTATACAAAGAAAAATGAAACAAAGGAAGAAAGAACAAAAAAAAAAAAGTATTCTCCATCATTACAAGGTTTGATTTTTATCTCTGACATTTTTCCCCCGAAAAAGCAACCCAGCGTTATAAAATGATCGTATTTCAATTTGTGTGCATCTTTCAACATTAACTGCTGGTCCGACTATTGATCTATGCAAGCACGTAATAGCAGCGAGGTTAAAAGAGACAATGGCGCGCAGCTAGGGAATCGACTTCCCACGCTGGAGACCTGGGTTCAGATTCCAGCCTTTGAAAGTGAAGTTTGTTGTGGTGAAAGCCTTGCTTGGGGCAGTTTACGGGGAATATTCTGGCTTCACCGTTCCCAATTAATGATGTTTGTTGTGGTTTAATATAGATCCATCATCCAAGGCAACGTCTATACGTTTACGTAGGTTAGAGATTCGACGCGCCGGTCCCGAAATGAATGATTTGTGTCAGTAATCAAAATCAAACACCAACATACAGCCTGAACCGTAAGTAATGTCATTAATTTCAGGGGTTATTCTTTGAGATATTTCATACAAAAGTTAAATACAGTTTTGCTCGTTTTTGCTTCATTTTCGAGTTAAAAATTGTTTTATATGCAACATTTCATAGCGTGTTTTGGGAAAGCCATCATTGATTGAAATCCCAATATGCTCAGTCAATTTAAGAGAGCATTGTATTAGCTATAGAAGACGAAGCGGCTGCATCAGAAGACGAAAAAGGATTTTCAATTTTAAGGGAAGAAGTTGAACTAACAACAGGAATGGATGGAATCTCCATTGAATTAGTGACATGAATGGGTGAAGACAAGAAGGAATTATGTCATTATGCAACGAAATATATCAGAAAGGCGACTAACCTGAAGATTTTACGGAGACAGTTTTGCTTCGAATACCGAACAAAATAATGTCAAGAAATGTAACGAGTTCAGGACTATCAGCCTGATATCATACTCGGCGATTCTCCTGGAAGAACTGTTGGAAGAAGAGCAGTTTGGCTTCAGGAAGTGAAAAGGTACGAGAGGTGTAATTGGACTGCTACGAACTATCGGCGAAAGATACCTAGAGAAGAATAAATAAGTGTATGTTGTATATGTAGACTTAGAAAAAGCGTTTGACAGAGAGGATTGGAATAAAGTGATGGGGATCCTGAACAAAATTGACATGGATTGGAAAGAGAAGAGGCTGATCAGTAACCTTTATATGAAACGACGAGTCAAAGTCATGATAGGAGAAGAAATGTCTGAAGGAAGTGAAATATGGAGAGGATACGATGTCTTTTATCACCTACATTGTTCAACATCTACTTGGAGGATTTTGTGAAGAACTGTTTTCAGAACATGGGAGGGGTAGAAGTAGGAGGACGAAGAATAAAGTGCATAAGATTTGCAGATGATAAGGCGTTGTTAGCAGAAGAGGAGATGATACTAAAGTCTGTGTGATGTATCTTGTCTCACTGTGAAAACAGAGAGAAAGGAGATATGTCTTACTTCGTCTGTGTTGTTATGGCGATGCCGTCCATCCATCCATCAAGTGGCGGAAGGGACTAGTTGATACATTGTGTAGCGCAAAATAAAATAACAAAATCTCTCTCTTCGTACTGTGTAGTTCCGTCACTGAGCTTGTCTTTCAAGAAACTGAGTTCCGGCAGCCTGTACAATAACAATGTTTTGAAAGGAATCCTGAAAATTTACAACCCTCCTATAATCTCCATCCTCATTTGAAGGGACTTGGTTTTATTGCTACTGAGACAAGATAAACCTTACCAGGTATAAGGGATATGCTACTGGAGCTAAATGACATCTGTGAGCAGTATGGGATGAAAATAAATGCAAACAAGACGAAGAGCATGGTCATAGGAAGAAAAATACAGAAGATAAACTTGCGAATTCTAAATGAGGTAGTAGAGCAAGTGGACAGCTTCAAATACTTGGGGTGTACTATAAGCAGTAACATGAGCTGCTGCCAAGAAGTTAAAAGGATGATAGCAATGACAAAGGAAGCTTTTAATAGAAAAAAAGCATTTTCTCTGGAAAAGAACTAAGGAAAAGACTAGATAAGTGCTTTGTGTAGAGTGTAGCATTGTATGGGGCAGAAAGATGGACACGCGACTAGAAGGACTTGAAATGTGGATATGGAGAAGAATGGAGCGTGTCAAATAGACAGAATAAGAAATGAAGCGTGTTGGAAAGAGTTGGTGAAGAAAGAATAATGTTGAAATTAATTAGGAAGAGAAAAAGGAATTGGCTGGGCCTACTGAAGGATGCCTGGAAGGAATGGTGAATTGGAGAAGAGTTCGGAGCAGAAGAAGATATCAGATGATAGACGACATTAAGATATAGGGATCATAAATGCAGAGACAAAGAGGAAGGCGGAATCAAATGTATTATTTTATTTTATTGAAATATTTGAATTCTCTTCGTTTGTCTGAACCAAAATGTAAAACCAATGCAGCTTTTTATCATAGCATGAGTCAAGGTCCCAGGTTATTAAACAAATTTTATTCCAATATTATTTTAACCACGAATCCTTTCCAAATTAATTAAAAAATAAATAAAAAAAGTATTGGATTTATAGTCTGGGTTTAAACATATTAAACACTATTTAATCTGTATTCACTCTCAGTTTTAATTTTATTTTTGTCTGTATTGGAATCCCCTCCTGAGCACGAGTCTTACTCATTCAGGAGTGGGCTAGTTTATCTTTCATTGTATTATTAACGTGTATTCATTTAAAACTTACTAGCAATAAAAATAAATAAATAGGAAAGATTGGAGAATGCTGGGTTTGCAGTGAAAGACTTGCCCTTGGGCAGAACACTATGAATAAATGTGTATTATGATAATAAATATTATTGAAAGAATTTTAGTTTTGTCCTTTAAATGTGCAGGAATTTGATCCGAACAAATGTAACTTTTAGGTTCTGCAAAGGAATTTACCTGAGTTAAGGCCCATTCACAATGAACATAAACACAGAAGTTTGCGTCCAGGCTACCAAATGGGATCATTCACAATGATTCACATAAACATTGATATTAACATTACCGTAAGACGTTAACATGAAAGTTTGCAAACTCCAAACTTTCATGCTTATGCTTACGTGATTTGCAAACAGAACACAATCGTGGAGCGCTGAAGTATACGACAGAATATGAGGAAATGGCGTCGTTGTTATGTTTCCATGGTTACCAAGTATGTTTGCTGTTATGTTTATGTTCCCATCGTGAATGATGGTATGACTTCTTGATTTTACTGTAACGTTAAGTTAACGCTTACGTTATGTTTAATTTCCATTGTGAATGAGCCTTAAGCCTACATTCCTTGGAAACGCCTTATTAAAATCTTTAATGACGCCACGTCGGTAGAAGTATCATTGAACAAGCACTACGATTAGAGATGGCCGATATTTCACAAACCGATATTTTGTCACAGGTATTTTTTTGTCACAGATAAACCTGTGACTGATGACGCGAAATATCTGTGACAAAATATCGCTATCGAAATCTGCTCCGTATTCAGTACTCTGTGACTGATATCTTCTCCTCTACGTCGTGGCTTTGCGCATGCGCATGATACAATAACAGCAATCGGGCGGTGGTATTTGATTATTTTTTCGTGATATTTTGTTCAATATTATTTTTTTTAAGTGATGATGTGTTGCAAAGTTATTAGAGGCATTATAATAATATAATCATGAATCTGACATTTTGTTTTCATATTTTAGTATTCCCCCGAGATCTTCACATTTTCATATTACTGTGAATTTATATTAATGTATAAATATTTTCCACTCAATTAAAACCGAACGAGACAAAACTGGCTAATATTATGGGCAACTTATTTCGCTAAACTAACCTTGAGGTAGTTTCCTTCGTATTCCCCTTATACACCTTGCATATACGAATCTGTGACAGGTCAGGTTTGGTTGGTTTAAGCTTTTATTATGCCTAGACATATACGATCAACGACTAAACTAGCGTTGAGGTAGTTCCCTTCGTACTCCGCATATACACCTTGCATATAGGAATCTGTGACAGGTTAGGTTTGGTTAGTTTAGGCTTTGTTATGCCTTGGATATACGATCAACTGCAATCCACAAAAAATCAAAATCAACGATTTTCACTTCCGATATCACCGAAACTACCTCAGCGCTAGTTTAATCCGAGGAACTGTCTCTCCACCAAAAAAAAAAAAAAAAAAAAAAAAAAAAAAAAAAAAAAATCCTTATAAATGCAACGATTTTCACATCCGAAATCGCCGAAACTACTTCAGAGCTAGTTTCACCATCTTATTGTAAATGATATAGTCAATACACGATTTAAATAATAATAATAATACCATAGGTTACCAATTCTTTATCTTGTGTAAAATCCTGTCTGAACAACTGTTTTGTTTTGTAATTATTTTCCCTTGTTTTTCCGAATAGGCTACTGATGTTTCGTTAATTTTTATTCTTTCATTCATTCATTCATTCATTTATTTTATTCCATAGATCTTACACGAGCAATGAAGCTTTAAGATGTGGAACATGTCAACATTTTACAATATTACAATTACAATTTTTACAAATTTTTATAATTTTACAATTTAGTAATTTTCTACAATTTTTACAATTTTTTTACATTTTTTTTTTACATTTTGGCGAGATGTAGTGAGATGAGATGAGGTCCGAGGATTCGCCAAAATATTACCCGGCATTTGCCTTTTCGGTGGGGGAAACCTCGGAAAAACCCAACCAGGTAATCAAATCAAAGGGGTTGATGCCAAGGACTCGCCATAGACCATCCGGCTTCAGTCCCACGGCTGGGGAAAACCTCCGAAGAAACCAAAGTCCAAAAGGGGGATCCAACCCAAGCCCGAACGCAGCTCCGGATCAGCAGCCCAGCGAGTCTGCCGACTGAGCTACATCGATGGCTCTACTAAAAGTATACAATACATAGCCAATCAGATTATTAAATTTACAAACGCAAACGATCATTCATAAGTTGAGCTATATTATAATACAAAACAAGTTAATTAAATTTACGGCATAAACAATTCAACCAGTTGTGATATACAGAAATTGATAATACATATCATGCAAACTACTTCAAATTACAAACACAAACAATTTATCAGTAGAGCTATATAGATTACTATTCAATTTAAAGCATATACAATTCATCGGCCAAAACTATACAAATATATACAATACAAAGTAGCATACTTTCATTAAGCTATACAAATTTGTGCAATTAATATCAAGTAGATTAACTCAATTTATAATCATAAACAATTCATCAGTTGAGCTATACATATTACGATTCAATATTATAATGTTAATGCACTACTTAAAATAATTTATCCATTATATTATATACAATAAAAAGGATCAATTTTTAAAACGATTAGGATAATCACATAACCTCAATTTCTCCATACCCAACTACATTAAAAATTATCAACTGATTCCATATCTACAATCAACTACGATATAACCTCTTGGTATATGAAGTTAACTTTTTACATGTTACTGTTGAGTTAGATTAGTATTTATTTGTTAATGGTACACGTACATAATTTATTTGTTGGATTTTCCCATATACACCACTGATGTGTGGCGTGTATAGAGACATCGTATTCACATTGCACTGCTCTTCAATATTTCCTGTTAATTTTTATCGGTGTGACAAAATATCGGTGTAATTCATGCATATCGTGCTCACTTATCGATATAAAATATTGGTGTGACAAAATCACAGATAAAAGTCACAGATATTTAATTGTCACAGTCACAGTTGTCACAGATACTTGGAAATATCGTTTAAGCTCAACTATAACTACGATATTATCACGAACTTGAATGTGACAAATCAGAACATTCGCCGCCTCCCCTTCACCTGTTTGCAGTTTGATTTGCACCGGCTGTGTTCGCTTGTTCGGAAGAACCCGATTGGCCGCGTGTGAATGACGCGTCACTTGGCTGTGACGCGGCCGTTTCCATGGCAACGCGTCCGTCTTATCTGATCGGGGCGTGTGTCCGCGGAATGAAGTCCCGGTCCTCAGCCCGTGGCTGCGAGCAAGGGATGGTGCGCGCATCGCTGTGGGCCGGGTTCGGTCACCGGCCGCGGGGCGGATTGTCGGGGAGTCTGCTGCCGTTTAATTAAACACTGTGTCTTGCTGCGGCCGCATTCTTGGCGCGTGCCGTGCTTTGGGTTCGAGATTCCAGGCCGCATTCCGGCGCACTTTGCACCCTCTTCTCTGCGAACGTGCTGTATCGCGGATCTCCGCGTTTGTCACTGTCAGCAACTGCGACGTCGCCGCAGGGTACAGTCCGCTGCCGAGTGGGTGAGTGACGGCGGGCTTCGATTATCCCCTGTGATGCTATGTCCAGTTTTAGAGGATACATTCAAACTGGACTGCCACTCGGGTTTCAGCAACCATAATCGAAATATCTTTCGGAATGTCAAATATTCAACAACTAAAAACATGTACAGTGAAACCTCTCCTTACGGACACCATCAAGATACGGACACTCCTCATATACGGACAGATTTTTATGTCCCAACTGAAATAATATAGAAATAATGATAAATTTAACTCTCGCTTACGGACACTCTCAGACACGGACACGGACAGCTGTTTCACAGTCCTAAAGCTTGCTTCACCTCCTGACTGCGGACAGAACTTGGATTTCAAGACCTAGGCCCGATTGTATAAACCATTTAATCTTAGATCAGAGGTTAAATTGATCCTTGTTTCTGCTGAACTTAGAATTTTGTGTTGTATAAAGTCTAATCTGAGATTAATTTGTCTCAAACTAAAGTCAACTTTGACTGAAGAAATTTCTCCGATTAAGTTAGATGATCCAAGTTCAGTTATTTCTTTTCTGTTTGAAATTACGAGTGACAGATTGTGCAAATAAAATATCCATATATATATTTCTTTCAATTTCTTGCCTTAATACACAAACAATCTTATATTTTATAAGGCTCTATCGTGTTCAGCAGTATCAAATAACATAACCTATAATTATATTATGTTTATAACAACCATTAATTATTAATGGATATAATAGGTACATTCATAAATGTTCAATTAACTATATTAATAAACGAAAATTGTCGTTTTATAAAGCTTTATTATGTTTAGCAGTATCAAACACCATAACATGATAACAACTCGGAGAACAGTCAACCTTCTTCTTATTGTCCGCCATTATTTACATTGTACAAAAAACCAGTGTCTCCAACAGAGTGTACGAAAGTCGCCAAAAAGTAGTTGTAAAGTCGCTAGATTTCTCATTATCAACAAAGAAAGATTAAATTTTGTCACTATGGGGTGCTAAAAAGGTCACTAAATCCCTATTTAAGCAATATAAAAGTTAAAAGAAATTGTTGTTGAAAAGGAGTTAAAGTCGCTAGATTGGCAACACTGAATAAACCTGTCCGCGCATCACGTATTTCACCTGTTTATGCGATGTTGCCAAATCCTTTTCACGTAAACTTAGATTGCATTTGAACCAAGGTAATTTGATCGCAGAAAAGTTTTATACAATAGAAGAAGTGTCTGAACTCGGTTCACTTTTCGATCTTCGATCAAAGTTGATCTTTAGTCAGGGAGTTTTATACAATTGGGCCCTAATGTGTTACAAAAATGAAAAATTTAGTACAGAAATTCCTTAACATGAAAGAAGATAATAAGGGTCTCGTAGCAGGGCTATAGAAAGACCCTGGTCTCGTAGGCTACCACTAGCCCAGCCGGCTACCCCTTGTTAGCTGGAAGCGGGTGGATAAACAAAGTCATAAAATTTAACTTGTCTGATGGGTTCAAGGTTTCCGCGATCGTGAAATTGTATTCGACACATGATAGGGTTAGTAGGATTATTCTCTCCACTTCAATCAGCTGTTCTGTTTCGAGAGACATGGCACCTGAACGTAAAGGTTAAGTTGAAAACTGTAAATTACAGTGGTGCATAACTATAGATCTAGAATAAAATTGCATGGCACTGTACTGTATTTTACTTTTTCGGTCTTATCTACTGTAGTTCAAAGTTGCAAAGAATTTACTGTAGTACAGTATACTGTATTTAGAATTAAACTACAGTAATACATTTCATTTAAAGCGTGAAGGGATACATAATGCATATTATAAATTTACTGTTAGATTGGGGAGCCTCCCTCCCAATAAAAGACACCGCCCAGATGCGGACAGATTGTTACGTTCCTTCGATGTCCGTAAATGAGAGGTTTCACTGTAATAGCTGTATGTTATTTTTAGGGGTCGGATAAATATGTTGAATTCAATTTACTGAAATAACAAATTACGCTGCATACTTACTTACAAATGGCTTTTAAGGAACCCGGAGGTTCATTGCCGCCCTCACATAAGCCCGCCATCGGTCCCTATCCTGAGCAAGATTAATCCAGTCTCTATCATCATATCCCACCTCCCTCAAATCCATTTTAATATTATCCTCCCATCTACGTCTCGGCCTACCCAAAGATGTTCTTCTACATTAGTGGATAAAGTTGCATTTTATCCACTGTTGTCAGTGCGTAAAGTGAGCTTTTAATTACTAGTGCGTGCTGACCACACAAACATGGAGGTCCGCAATGTGTTCCTCTCTATTGTCATAAGACATCCCCTTCTCTATTATATCGCATTGATATCAAAAGTGGAGATAAAGCGAGGCAAAGGAAGAAATATTTATTGTATCTATTTTAACTTGGTCCCTAGCAAGTAACTCGGTGTTTTTGTATACACGTAAATGTAATAGCAATAAGCAAACAGGCCTATATAATACACAGGATGTACCAAAAGGTACGGTCAATCATTTAGAAAGTGACAGAGGACCTGATTTTCTTCAACATAATGTTAATACCCTTTTTTTTGCACGATGATAAATTTTCCTATGAATGTTACAGTTTATCGACTATTTGATATTTTATTTCGCTAAATATTCATGATAATTAGCCTACTTGAATAAGCATTAACTGCTCTGATACAGCTATCATTAAAGTATGTCTATCGGAGCAACGTTGAAAATATTTCCCACTCTTACGTACACACATGTCTAATCATGTTTCAAGTTCTACATTCTCTGCAGCTGTGTCAGTCTTTGCGACTAGATCATCTTTATTTGATATCTAAGAACAGCAGGCACGTTCCTTCATGGACCCCATAGATAAAATTCCAGTGATGTCAAGTCTGGAGATCGCGCCGGTCAAGAAACTGCACCATGCCTAATCAGAAGTTGGAGAAACCGAATGTAGGCTCTAAAATTACAGTACATTAATCACAACAGAGCATGTTTAGCGAAATGAAACGACAAATGGGTTCATAGAATATGACAATCAAAGAACATTTATCGTCGTGCAACTCGAACGCGGAAACGAATTCATAAAAAATGGTGTAAACATTTTTGCAGCAAATCAGGTTCTTTATAACCTCCATAACGATTGATCTTACCTTTTGAGACACCCTGTATAACTTATTTTATGCACTTCTATGCTGATGTTCCTTCATTCTTTCTTTAAGTCTGTACTCAAGCTAAAGCACCCATTGTGTATTGCAACACAATGCCATACCGGTTATGCAGTACAGGTTACAACCTCGAGCTATGAATAGGGTGGCCACATTTTCTTTAGTAGAGTATGTTGAACAAACTTCTGTTATATACAGGCATACATAATAAGATTCAATAAAGTTAGCCTGTCCCTATTACAGGCCATAAAGTTAAGACTTCCACCTCTGTAGACATTCGGCATTAGTAACACAGAAATGTCAGTCCTAATACTGGCCGCCTTTAAGGCTTGCTTTCCTCCAATTTGAAGACTTGATTGATCTGAAAAAGCCATATTTCCGCTTATGACTGAACAGTGGTTGAGAAAGTTGTATAAAAGTGAAGAAGTTGAGCTACACTTGGATACTTTGGTTTTCATTTCGGTGCAGTCGAATTAACAGATAACAGGCCATGAACATTAATCTGTAAAACGTTGTGCCCAACATGCGACCACGCTCTATATTTTTGTTCCAAAATTTTTAACTGTTTTTGTCAGAGTTAATTATATTAAATTAAGTCGTGTTGAAAGTGTGAATCTTACCACCTGCTTGCCAAACTGTTGCTTCTCCGTATTTCTATATGCTTCATGTTGAGCTTCATATGGAACTTACATCGTTTCTTCTTCTTATTTCTGTATTCTTTATGTGGAGCATTGTATAAATTTCATTGCTTCTTCTCCTTATTTCTCTATTCTTTATGTTGAGCATTGTATAAATTTCATTGCTTCTTCTCCATATTTCTCTATTCTTTATGTTGAGCATTGTATAAATTTCATTGCTTCTTCTCCTTATTTCTCTATTCTTTATGTTGAGCATTGTATAAATTTCATTGCTTCTTCTCCTTATTTCTCTATTCTTTATGTTGAGCATTGTATAAATTTCATTGCTTCTTCTCCATATTTCTCTATTCTTTATGTTGAGCATTGTATAAATTTCATTGCTTCTTCTCCATATTTCTCTATTCTTTATGTTGAGCATTGTATAAATTTCATTCCTTCTTCTCCTTATTTCTCTATTCTTTATGTTGAGCATTGTATAAATTTCATTGCTTCTTCTCCATATTTCTCTATTCTTTATGTTGAGCATTGTATAAATTTCATTCCTTCTTCTCCTTATTTCTCTATTCTTTATGTTGAGCATTGTATAAATTTCATTGCTTCTTCTCCATATTTCTCTATTCTTTATGTTGAGCATTGTATAAATTTCATTGCTTCTTCTCCTTATTTCTCTATTCTTTGTGTTGAGCATTGTATAAATTTCATTGCTTCTTCTCCTTATTTCTCTATTCTTTATGTTGAGCATTGTATAAATTTCATTGCTTCTTCTCCTTATTTCTCTATTCTTTGTGTTGAGCATTGTATAAATTTCATTGCTTCTTCTCCTTATTTCTCTATTCTTTGTGTTGAGCATTGTATAAATTTCATTGCTTCTTCTCCATATTTCTCTATTCTTTGTGTTGAGCATTGTATAAATTTCATTGCTTCTTCTCCTTATTTCTCTATTCTTTGTGTTGAGCATTGTATAAATTTCATTGCTTCTTCTCCATATTTCTCTATTCTTTGTGTTGAGCATTGTATAAATTTCATTGCTTCTTCTCCTTATTTCTCTATTCTTTGTGTTGAGCATTGTATAAATTTCATTGCTTCTTCTCCTTATTTCTCTATTCTTTATGTGGAGCATTGTATAAATTTCATTGCTTCTTCTCCTTATTTCTCTATTCTTTGTGTTGAGCATTGTATAAATTTCATTGCTTCTTCTCCTTATTTCTCTATTCTTTGTGTTGAGCATTGTATAAATTTCATTGCTTCTTCTCCTTATTTCTCTATTCTTTATGTTGAGCATTGTATAAATTTCATTGCTTCTTCTCCTTATTTCTCTATTCTTTATGTTGAGCATTGTATAAATTTCATTGCTTCTTCTGCTTATTTCTGTATTCTTTATGTTGAGCATTGTATAAATTTCATTGCTTCTTCTACTTACTTATGTATTCTTGAAGTTGAGCATTGTATAAATTTAATTGTTTCTTCCGCTTATTTCTGTATTCTTTATGTTGAGCATTGTATAAATTTCATTGCTTCTTCTCCTTATTTCTCTATTCTTTATGTTGAGCATTGTATAAATTTCATTGCTTCTTCTCCTTATTTCTCTATTCTTTATGTTGAGCATTGTATAAATTTCATTGCTTCTTCTGCTTATTTCTGTATTCTTTATGTTGAGCATTGTATAAATTTCATTGCTTCTTCTCCTTATTTCTCTATTCTTTGTGTTGAGCATTGTATAAATTTCATTGCTTCTTCTCCATATTTCTCTATTCTTTATGTTGAGCATTGTATAAATTTCATTGCTTCTTCTGCTTATTTCTGTATTCTTTATGTTGAGCATTGTATAAATTTCATTGCTTCTTCTACTTACTTATGTATTCTTGAAGTTGAGCATTGTATAAATTTAATTGTTTCTTCCGCTTATTTCTGTATTCTTTATGTTGAGCACTGTATAAATCTCATTGTTTCTTCTACTTACTTATGTATTCTTGAAGTTGAGCATTGTATAAAAATGTCGTTGTTTCTTCTCCGTGTATCTGTATTCTTTTTGTTGAGCTTTATATAAAAATTTCGTTGTTTCTTCTTATTTCTGTATTTTTTTAAGTTGAGCTTTCACAAAAATCTTGTTCTTTCCTCTCCGTATTTCTGTATATTCTGTATAAAAATTTCCCTGTTTCTTCTCCTTATTTCTGCATTGTATAAAAAATTCCGTTGTTTCTTCTCCTTATTTCTGTATTTGTTATGTTGAGTATTGTAGGCTATAAAAATGCTGTTGTTCTACTCATTTCTGTATGTATGCATGTATGTATGTATTCACATTGTAAATGGGTAAATATCCGGTGGAAGTGGTAACTACACTCAATAATGACAATTAATAATAAATTTTGAACATTGTATAAAAATGCCATTGTTTCTTCTCCGTGTATCTGCATTCTTTTTATGTTGAGCTTTATATAAAAATTTCGTTGTTTCTTCTCCTTACTTCTGTATTCTTTATGTTAGCATTATAGCTATAAAAATTCCATTGTTTCTTCTCCGTATTCCAATATTCTTTATATTGATCATTATATAAAATTTACGTCACTGTATTTGAGGAAACGGTTGAATTTTAGTACCGACTTTATCGACGAATTTTATAACTGCAGCGTACAACTGAACCTAACCACAATTTTATTATTCTTAAAAACAAAGCGAATCAGCTTTTTTTTTTTTTGTTTGCAGAAAGCTCTGTATTTGTCGGCCTTGTATAATTGCATGCGCCACGATTTAACACAGATGGAAAGGGGATTATTTGCATGGGCTCTTGGAGTCGAACCAGCTTCAAGAGCTGTGTGGCATATAAAACGGTTAAAATTGGGCTTCACCGGTGACCCAAAAATAGACAGACAACCGTATTTAATGAGAGGATAGGGAAAGAGTTGTTATGTGCTACGTGGAATCGATGCGCGGCTTGATTTCAAACCTGGCATCGAATGAAGAGCAGCCTTTTGAAGCGAATACATATGACGGGCTGCTCCACCACTCGTTAGCTCTAAATGTCACAAGCTTTGCGAGACGCAGAGACGTCAGCAAGGAAGAAGGTACACGCAAGAAAGATTCTCAAAAGATTATGTAAACTTATGAAAATCCAGTAACTTTCAAAGACATGAACTCTGCTCTGAAAGTGGAGAATCGTTTGTAAAGACATAGCCTACATTTTTGTTACATGTATGTAGCTATTTATATATACATTTTTTCGCTCCCCAGGTAGAGGAGACTGGCTCATGTGTTACGAAAGTGATACATTCTTTCTGCAGGGTGTATCTAAATTCAATACTCAAACTTCTAGGGATGATACAAGAGAACAAACCAAACGTTTTCTGTTAAATAAGGGGTTCACAACCAGAGTGGACCAAGTCCATCTGAATAGTGCTGAGATATTGAATCTTAAAGTTCCTGGCTCACGCTTAGTAACCTTCACCTTCCATAGGAAATGCTGCTCTCTGTGGAGTAACAAATGAGTTATGGACTTTGTTTGTTATGGCAATGAATAAATCTAAGTTTTCTTCATCCGAGATTGTATTAATCCACAAACTGATCACTGGTGGACTTGGTCCACTCTGGTTGTGAGCCCCTCAAATGACCATGAGTCAGAAATTAATTATTGAATGACAACTACAGAAACTGTACTGCACTGTAAGGAATCAAGAATGCAGTTTTAACGTTACTTATGACACTCATTCCTCAAAACCATTTCAATTTGTACTCATTTACAGAAACAATTTACAAGTGCTGCCTCCTGCGTCAATACAAACTCTGCAACGGCGTGTCATTGGATTGGTCGCGGTGAACCCATTGGATGGCCTGCTCGTTCTCCCGACCTCACACCACTTGACTTTTATGTGTGGGGGCACTTGAAGAGCCTGGTGTACCAGACTCCTATTAAATCGAAGGAAGAGCTCGTCGCTCAGGTGTTTGCAGAGTTTGTATTGATGTAGGAGGCCGCACTTTTGAGCAGTTTTTGTGAATGAGTACAAATTGAAATGGTTTGAGGTATGGGTGTCATAAGTAAGGTTACAACTGTATTCTTTATTCCTTACAATACAGTTTCTGATTTTGTCATTCAGTAATTAGTTTCCGATCATGCTCATTTAACTTAAAACGTTTGTTTTGATCTCTTGTATCATCCCCAGAAGTTTGAGTATTGAATTTATATACACCCTGTATTATGCATTTTACTCGTGTCATAATTATTGAAAGGTTTCTGGCAGAAATGGCCAATGTCAAAAAATTCAGAAAACGAGATGTTAGTATTACTGTAAGAACAGATGCTGTATTTCCCTATATGCATAATGTATTCTACGAAAACAGCCATAGTCATGGAGTTAGACGGCCTTGAATTATTGGTACTTCTGTAAAAACGGCCAATGTAAGTTAGCTTTCCCGTGATAACAACCATAGCCAGATGGCAGTGCTTGTTTTTTCTTGTAAGCAATGTCCGACATTTTGTGTTCGAACAAAGTGCCTTATAACAGAATCGAGGAAAGTTGAGAAGACGAGATGAAGTCGATCTTAATAAATTATTATTAATCATTTTTAATTTAAATAGTTTGTTTTAGGACGCTAAATTTTCATATGCGATCGCCATTTGTTATTTGTCGATAGGCGTCATTCATTTGTTATTATTCGTATTTGTTGATAGGTGTTATTCATTTGTTATTATTTGACGATTGTGAAAATGTTGTAATAAAATTAAATTATAGGAAGTTTAGTTTTGTCTTCAAAGAAGTAGGTATGTGACACATTAATTATACATCAATGTAAATAAATATCATATAAAATGTTTGTTGGTGACACATTAATTATACATCAGTGTAAATAAATTGCATGCTGGTATAGGTTAATGCTTGAGTACGTATTTTACTCCATGGATGTTTTCGCGTTCAGCCACGACCCCACGAGTGGCGCTCAGAGCAACAACCGGAAGTCGTCAAAAATGGTTTTCACGTTTACGTCTTATTTGCATTAATTCTTGTTTTGTTACAAATCTCCACTACAATAAATTAATTTAGAAAGAGTATAGGTATAATAAGACATTTAGTTACTTCCTCATAGCACATAGTGATGCGCGACACTGATAGTTCGTTACTTTTAAGTAAATAAATAGGCCTAAAAGTTGATTTGATTTATTTACTTACCGCACGTGTGTTGTAAGTTTAACTTACAATATATTTGGCTAAAATGTGCTAGAGGAATGCATACCTAAAAGTATAAAGATAAGTATGTTTACAGAATATAAGGATACATTTTGTTTCATGATTTTTTTTTTGTGATTATTTGTATGTATTTATTTACACTGCAAGTGGGCAAGCACCCGGTGGCAGTGGTATACACAATATAAACAATACACAATAAAATGATAAGCAATACACAATAAAATTATATACACAATACATTTATATACACAATACAGTAAGAATACACAATACAGCTTAACACAATAATTACAATTAATAATAAAACATAAAATAACCTAATTTTACAATACAACCTACATATGTATAGGCCCTACATAAGTTTCAATAGTCTTTCACTTTACTCTCATCTCACTCACTGTAGTGGCACTATGACGCATTTCACTGACACTTTAGGACACATTTCACTGACACTATAGAACACATTTCATTGACGCTATAAATTATCACTGATCGGAACTATTCACTGCACTGTAAGACCATAACTTCACTGACTCACCTCGCTTCACTGATACAACAGTTCAGATAAGTCAAATAATTACACCCTTATGCATACTTATAAACAGAACTACATTTAAGCTAAAGACATCTAGTCTAAGGCCCTCTTACACGCTATTTTTTAAATAATTTACCATTCAAACCAAGGGAGTAACTCGTCAGGCTAAATAAATGCATGTCACCTTAAAAAATTAAGTGTTAAATGTCACCTTAATTTTAATTTGCACTTTATACACAACTTTTTAAATTATTCTTGAATCTCCTTAAGGGGACACGCTACTGAGATTTCTAATTTCCACAATTTTGATTGTAAGTTTTTGAAATTTTAAAATCGAATAGATGTTGATGAGTTACATGTGCACAATTATTTTCAAAATGTTATGTTGAAAAATGTAATCGGAAAAAAATAAGATATAAAAAAGTGTTTATAATTTTAGTAAACAAATATCTGGTCTCATATAAAGATAATTTGTTTCTTAAACTATTAAAATGATGCTAAGACTACCTACAATGAAATGGTGCATGGGTTTGTTCCTAGTCAATACAGTTCATCAGTAAACAAAATTAACTTTTAAAATTGACCAAAATTGACGAAAACTCAGTAGCGTGTCTCCTTAAGGAAGGACAGCCCTCAAAGACCGCTGCAGGTAGGTCATTCTAGTCATTTATAGTTATATTTAAAAATGAGAATTTACCTACATCCGTTGTCTGTTTCCTACATTTGATTTTAAAATCATGATCATTCCTACCATAGTACGTTGACTTCTCTAACCGAGCCGTTATGTCTCCCCATGCTTTCTGACCTAGATGTGCTCTATACAATGATGTTATTCTAGTTTTCGTACGTCTGTTTTCCAAAGTTTGCCATTTCAGGCAAAAAGAACCTTTGTCAAGATGTTTTTATATTTTAGGGTATAATTTTTAATTTTCAATAACAAACACTTTTGCAATATTGTTTCTGTCTTATGAAGAGTATGTATGATCATATTACCATGCTTCATTGTACCTTACAACAACATTTACACTGTTTTTTGTTCCTCCTGAAAATTTTACTATTTTGACATTGGTTGTTTCTGCCAAAAACCCTTCAATTTTATTATGTTACGAATGATCTTTCGCCTGTTTTGTCCGCCACACTTTAACGACGTTATACAGGGACATCACTTTATTTTTACTTCAATTTTTATTGTACCTGAGTTTTTTAATGTACTTCACTCCCATCCCTTCTACTAATGAAGTTCAACCGTCCTCCACACAGATCTAAGGCCGCATATACAGTCATAGTAGCCTTACGGTCATAGTAAACAGTACGTTCCAAAAATATGTTCGCGTTTTCCAGTGACGAAAGAGCTTTCAATATTGCATCATTTTCGCACAGGTACTGTCGTCCATTTGCCTACGTCGTATCTCGGTTTCCCCCACCAGCTTTCATACGCCAGCCATTGGCTGGGCTGTCTTAGCTCTTTTCTGAGAACATTAATTTCTGTTAGGAATTGGACGTCTACGTAATATTATACAACTGTTTAAAATAACTTAAATAAAAGGGCCTCGTTAAGTAATTAACTGTCACGTGATTTCCTCCCTTTCTACGACCCTACGACATAACCACTTGGACGGACAGTCTGAGCAATTTTATCTTTTCAGATCGGGCAGAAGTAAAGATTGAATTTACAGTACGTAAGGTACTCTTTTATAGAGTAGGTACAGAATTATTTCAACATCAGTTTCTAGTACGAAAGACGAAACTGGTAATTGGAATTAGGTACAATAGTATATAGTGCGATAATATGCACATTAGAACTGAAGTCTGTATCGAAATGAACGGCCACCATTTAAAAAAATGTGTTTAAATATCCATATTATGATTATTTTTCAATTTAACTTCATTCTCTATATTGTACGCTAATGTGCTGTAGACAGTATAATATACACCGCATAATGACCTAGATCATATATGTAACAGATAACTCCTCCGTACGTTAAAATCGGCAGCACTTTGAAGAGAACAACCGCCAGGATCGCCACCCGTCCGCCGTAAACGAACACGAGATGGCAGCACAGTCGCTAATGCAATTCAAATGGGAATTATGACTTGACTCCTTATGTAACAACTAGATGGCAGCGTAGTAAACCTGACAAAAGTTGTTAACCTCAAAGCCTATAAGCCTGACATATCTGTTACATATAATATATGAAGTCCACACCTGTGGAGTAACGGTCAGCGCGTCTGGCCGCGAAACCAGGTGGCCCGGGTTCGAATCCCGGTCGGGGCAAGTTACCTGGTTGAGGTTTTTTCCGGGGTTTTTCCTCAACCCAATATGAGCAAATGCTGGGTAACTTTCGGTGCTGGACCCCGGATTCATTTCACCGGCATTATCACCTTCATTTCATTCAGACGCTAAATAACCTAGATGTTGATACAGCGTCGTAAAATAACCCAATGAAATAAAAAAATAAATATAATATATGATCTAGGATAATGAATACGTCCGCATGGACAGCTCCGTTCGTGAGTAAAAACACTTACTGTTAAAACTGTACTGTTTTTTGATTAAACAAAAACGTAATGAAAATGATGAAACTAAAAAGCGCGATATTTCCTAGTTTACGTAAATGGATGAACTACTTTTCTTCCCTCCTATGCCTAGTAAAGTGATTTGTTTGTATATTACGCCAGTATGATCGAACTCCAGTCGTGTATGGGGGTAGCAAACGGCGTTGATCCAGAGGTATAGGCAAGTTAATATTAAAAATGTTATTAAAAATAAAATGATGTCCCTGTCCCTTCAGTACACGTTCACATATACAGGTACTGCGTCATCAAACGACACATGAGACAACACAGTACAAGACAGCTCGCACTCACACCTACTCCTAATGAGAGAGTGCCTGCCAGGAGTCGAACCTCTCCCTCCTGAGCCTGCACAGCGGAGGTCTCGTTATTATTGGCGCGTTAAAGTGAAATAAAAGATGAAACCGGCGTGGAGGCACGGGCTGCATTATTAAGCACTTACTAGTCGAAGGCCGTGTTTACATCGGCCAGTTTCCTTTTCCACGTTTTTAGCGGCTTTTCCAATCGCTGAAAGTAGGAATTGGCAGCTCTGCCACGTAGGCGGGTCAGGGCGTCGAGTCCAGGCTGCGGGTCCTTTTGGGAGGCTGCCAGCGCCATCAACAAGTGGTTCCCTGCAGATTTACGAGCAGCGCACGGGGTCATTAACAAGTTATAAAATCTCAGACCAAGCGATTCACAAAGTGTGTATATATTTTTTACTGTCACCGTTGTTGTAAGTACGTGTTAGCAACACGGCGGGCTGATATACTCCCCGGCCCAGTGAATTAAAAGTAGTCATTTGCAGCCGATGCGCCTGCGTATTCGAGCGAAGGGACACACGTGCTCACAACGTTCAACAGATTTCGCTGTTTTAAACGTTCATAAAACTGAAATCGTGCACGTGTCAAGGGTATAATTCTGCAGAATTTCGTGTACTAAGAGTCTTGACAAATAGCTTTGGTAGCTCAGCTGGCATGGCGCTGGTTTACGACTACCGTGAACCCGACTTCAAATCCCGTCCGTGACATACTTCCATTGATGGTGGGCAAAACTAAGGCTTTGGGAGTTTTTTTTTTTTCCTAGGGTTCCTCCGATTTTTCACTTTTCATTCCACCAAAAGGGTCGGATTTCCCCCGACTTGTCCTACTTTATAACAGTGCGTCCAGTGTCGTCGAAGCATTGCATAACATCAGAAATTGTCCTGCTATTCTCTCTCGTCAATTCTCAGTAAACCAAAGACAGAAACTATCTACGTCTGGAGTCTATGAGAGCAATTATATTTTAATTTATTCATTCATCTTAGTTTCCGCATATATCTTAACGTTGTCTGTTATTTGATATCTTCTTCTGCCCCGACCTCTTCTCCCGTTCACAAATCCTCTCAGTGCATCCCACAGCAGGCAGTTTCTTCTCAGCCAGTGACTCAGACAATTCTTTCTCTGAATAATTTCAAGGAAAAATAGTTCCGGGGCCGGGTATCGATCCCGGGACCCTTCGCTTAGCGCGCGAACGCTCTACCGACTGAGCTACCCCAGGAACTATACACGACACCGTCACAATTTTTCCTTTGTATCCACACAACTCAAATGAGCTGACAAGACGCCAGAACTCAACTATGAGTGCACACAAATACTGTGTGACTTAATTTGTGAGCGTTCGCGCGCTAAGCAAAGGGTCCCGAGATCGATACCCGGCCCCGGAACAATTTTTCCTTGAAATTATTCAAACTTGCTTTACAGGGAGCTACTACCTGAATGTCAGATTTGCAATTCTTTTTCTCCTCTTAATTCGTTTCAGCATTATCTTTCTTCATAATTCTTTCCAACACAGCTTAATTTCTTATTCTGTCTGTTCATTTCACACGCTGCATTTTCCTCTATATCCACATTTCAAATGCTTCTAGTCGTTTCTCTTTACTTCGTCGTGATGTGCATGTTTTTCCCAAATATAATGCCACACCTCACCAGCACTTCACTAATCTCTTCCTTAGTTATTTTTCCAGATGTCCGTAGATGTTCCTTCTATTATTAAAAGCTTCCTTTGCCATTGCTATCCTCCTTTTGACTTCCTGGCAGCAGCTCATGTTACTGATTATAGTACACCCCAAGTATTTGAAGCTGTCCACTTGCTCTACTGCCTCATTTAAAATTCGCAAGTTTACCTTCTTTACTTTTTTTCCTATGATCATGGTCTTCGTCTTGTTTGCATTTGAAAGTTCGCGGGAAAAACGATGAATGTTACATTTCTGTTAAGGGTTAGATTATGATCTAATTGAGTCTGTAACTGCAAGATGTAGTGCTCTTTCTATAGAAAATAAAGGAAAAGATTACTGTTTTCGTGGTGATAATTCTCCTTTTTACCATTTTTCATAAGAACAACATTAAATTTCGCAGTGATTCATTGAATTAGATAATGACATCAACCTTAAGAAAACTGTGACATTCATCGTTTTTCCCGCGAACTCTTCATTTATCTTCATTCCATACTACTCACAGCTGTCATTTACCTCCAGTAGCATAGGGGAGAGCCGGGTAGTATCGGACAGCGGGTAATATCGGACAGTGAGTTTCTTTCATCTACCACACGATGATAGTAACTGATTGACATGGTTACGTTTCTGTGATGTCGCATAGAGAAACGTAACCATATCATTCATGGTGGTAGATGAAAGAAACGCACTGTTCGATATTACCCGATGTTCGATACTACCCGACTCTCCCCTATCCCTTACTATCGTCTCTTCTTCTGCTAACTACGCCATATCATCAGCAAATCTTATGCACTTTATTCTTCTTCCTCCTATTATTACTCCTCCCATGTTCTCAAAACAGTTTTTTACTAAATCCTCCAAATAAATGTTGAACAGGAATAGTGATAAAGGACATCCTTGTCGTACCTCTATCAATTTCTACTTCCTTCTGACATATTTGTAAAATTTAACTTGAGACATTTGACTGGTATAGATTTCCACAAATGTTTACTGGGTAACAAACAATATTCTTTGATCAAAGAAGTTGAGTTATCAGAGAAGCAGATGCCAACAGTCAGGAAATTAAACGAAGTATAGACCTAAGCTTACTACTTATTCTTTAGACCCGGATTTTATGTAATATGATAATAAGAAATATGTAGCTAAAAATGGCAAAATATGTAGCTAAATAATGACACAATATGTAGGTAAAATGGCGAAATATGTAGCTAAAAATGGCAAAATATGTAGCTAATAATGGCAAAATATGTAGCTAATAATGGCAAAATATGTAGCTAAAAATGGCAAAATATGTAGCTAAATAATGACACAATGTGTAGGTAAAAATGGCAAAATATGTAGCTAAAAATGGCAAAATATGTAGCTAAAATGGCGAAATATGTAGCTAAAATGGCGAAATATGTAGATAAATAATGACAATATGTAGGTAAAAATGGCAAAATATGTAGCTAAAAATGGCAAAATATGTAGCTAAATAATGACACAATATGTAGCTAAAATGGCGAAATATGTAGATAAATAATGACACAATATGTAGGTAAAAATGGCAAAATATGTAGCTAAAATGGCGAAATATGTAGATAAATAATGACACAATATGTAGGTAAAAATGGCAAAATATGTAGCTAAAATGGCGAAATATGTAGATCAATAATGACACAATATGTAGCTAAAAATGGCAAAATATGTAGCTAAAATGGCGAAATATGTAGATCAATTATGACACAATATGTAGCTAAAAATGGCAAAATATGTAGCTAAAATAGCAAAATATGTAGATCAATAATGACACAATATGTAGCTAAAAATGGCAAAATATGTAGCTAAAATGGCGAAATATGTCGATCAATAATGGCACAATATGTAGCTAAAAATGGCAAAATATGTAGCTAAAATGGCGAAATATGTCGATCAATAATGGCACAATATGTAGCTAAAAATGGCAAAATATGTAGCTAAAATGGCGAAATATGTCGATCAATAATGACACAATATGTAGGTAAAAATGGCAAAATATGTAGCTAAAATGGCGAAATATGTAGATCAATAATGACACAATATGTAGCTAAAAATGGCAAAATATGTAGCTAAAATGGCGAAATATGTCGATCAATAATGGCACAATATGTAGCTAAAAATGGCAAAATATGTAGCTAAAATGGCGAAATATGTCGATCAATAATGGCACAATATGTAGCTAAAAATGGCAAAATATGTAGCTAAAATGGCGAAATATGTCGATCAATAATGACACAATATGTAGGTAAAAATGGCAAAATATGTAGCTAAAATGGCGAAATATGTAGATCAATAATGACACAATATGTAGCTAAAAATGGCAAAATATGTAGCTAAAATGGCGAAATATGTAGATCAATAATGACACAGTATGTAGCTAAAAATGGCAAAATATGTAGCTAAAATGGCGAAATATGTAGATCAATGACACAATATGTAGGTAAAAATGGCAAAATATGTAGCTAAAATGGCGAAATATGTAGATCAATAATGACACAATATGTAGCTAAAAATGGCAAAATATGTAGCTAATAATGGCAAAATATGTAGCTAAAAATGTCAAAATATGTAGCTAAATAATGACACAATATGTAGGTAAAAATGGCAAAATATGTAGCTAAAAATGGCAAAATATGTAGCTAAAATGGCGAAATATGTAGCTAAAATGGCGAAATATGTAGATAAATAATGACAATATGTAGGTAAAAATGGCAAAATATGTAGCTAAAAATGGCAAAATATGTAGCTAAATAATGACACAATATGTAGCTAAAATGGCGAAATATGTAGATAAATAATGACACAATATGTAGGTAAAAATGGCAAAATATGTAGCTAAAATGGCGAAATATGTAGCTAAAATGGCGAAATATGTAGATAAATAATGACACAATATGTAGGTAAAAATGGCAAAATATGTAGCTAAAATGGCGAAATATGTAGATCAATAATGACACAATATGTAGCTAAAAATGGCAAAATATGTAGCTAAAATGGCGAAATATGTAGATCAATAATGACACAGTATGTAGCTAAAAATGGCAAAATATGTAGCTAAAATGGCGAAATATGTAGATCAATGACACAATATGTAGGTAAAAATGGCAAAATATGTAGCTAAAATGCCGAAATATGTAGATCAATAATGACACAATATGTAGCTAAAAATGGCAAAATATGTAGCTAAAATGGCGAAATATGTAGATCAGTAATGACACAATATGTAGCTAAAAATGGCAAAATATGTAGCTAAAATGGTGAAATATGTAGATCAATAATGACACAATATGTAGCTAAAAATGGCAAAATATGTAGCTAAAATGGCGAAATATGTAGATCAGTAATGACACAATATGTAGCTAAAAATGGCAAAATATGTAGCTAAAATGGCAAATATGTAGATAAATAATGTAATAAATAAAAGATATCCAACTTAAAATCGGAGTTTTATTAGATGTATTTTTGCACACTGATAAAAAAAGTACAGGTGCACATGTGATTCAACCTCATATATTTATTGTTTGCAGGCACAATTAATAATTAAATATTTCTCCATACTTTCTGCTGTCATTGATCGTCTCGTTCAACGGCAACCCATACTGAATCGCCAAGTTAAGCCTAATCGTTTCCTCTGTGTCAGTGTAGCTGAAGTTCAAATGATTTTTCCGTAGCGTTGATTCATCTGGAATATTGAAGTTGCAGTATTTGCATAGGAATGCTTGAAACTTTGCACTCCAAGTTTATATCATGGCATGTTTGCAGCAATAATTGCACAAATCTTTATTAAATTCACTGGTAGCAGACGAAGAAGGTTCCAGCACCACTTGTGTAAGAAGAACTTGTTTTTTCGACGGAGCACAATTTTTATTTGTGACATGAAGTTCAGTTTTTAAATGCGTTTGTCACACACTTTACGCAGCACGAATTTGCCGTCACTAGTAAAGGCACTGTCAGTTGAAATCCAATCTTTTACCTTGGATGGGACTGGCATCATAGCAATAGACTAGCTACCTGTATCACCTGATGTCAGAATGCTTCTCACGAAAACTGAAAGCAGTAGTTTTCTTTCAGAGCAACTGATTGGGGATGTTTCTGCCAAGCAATCATACTCACAGGGTAGTTTTCACTCTTTCCTTCACCGCGGTAACAGTACAATGACCCACCCTTCGCATTGGTATTTGTTTCTACTTTACCGTTACTTCTTGAGGGATACACAAAGTGTTAACATGGCAAAAGAGATGTCCATTTTTTTTGACAGAATACGTTATTTTCAATTATTAAATTATTTTTATGTATTACAGACGAAGGAATAGCTTTATAAACATATAACTTATGTGTTAATTTGAGGGAAAATTGGTGAGAAAAGGTATATTCTTTCAAAATATGCAGTATCCTAAAAATATGTAAAATATGTAATATATACCAAAATATTTATTATGCATCAAAATATGTAACTTAAAACTTCGGAATAATGATTCCTTTGGTGTGATTCGCCGATATTTTAGCTTTTCTTATAGCTACATATATAGGAACAGAATATGTAATAATAATCCGTGGCGCTTCAGCTCGTGAAGGGCCTAGACCGACCAGCCGGCTGCTGGCCTCACGCCCACATGCCGAAGCAGAGGTGGACGATCATCCAACCAGAATGGAGGTATCGTGTGGTTAGCACGATGATCCCTCCAGCCGTTATAGCTGGCATTCGCAACCGGATCTCGCTACCTATAGTAGCTGCCCAAGTGCATCACGATGCTGGGTGGGCACCGGTCCCATACACTGGCCGAAATTTCATGAGAAAATTTATTCCCCCATGAGGACTCGAACCAGCGCGCATTCCGTAACGCGAGTCCTAGGCAGGATGCCTTAGACCACGACGCCACGGCGCGGGACACAGAATATGTAATTACATATAATCGAGGTTCTACTTATCGTCTGCACAAGATACCCGACTTAAGCCGTTCATTTCTGTTTAGGCAGCCCATATAGCATTCGAGACATGTGGAAGTTATTAAATAACTTCGCAGGCGGAATCATAGCTGGGTGTAACTGCCACTGACATCGTCACGTGAATATCACGGATTTTAGTCTTCCAGTGATAATGTTATGTTAAACTTGCACAGTCCATCTGTTACGTTGATTATTTATTATTATTATTTTTCTCCTTTCCGAGTCCGAACAGAAAATACGGACATTTGGTCACTTTTTTACTTGTACGATACGGACACGGGAGCATAGCTTAAAATGCAAACTGTCCGTACAAAGTACGGACGTGTGGCAACCCCATTCTTAGAATACTTTTATTTTCCTCTGCCAGTCTCCAGGTATCGATCAAATTCCAGCAGAATTAATACAAGAGGGTGGGAGTGCATTATATAGCGAAATTTATAAACTTGTACTTGCTATTTGAGAAAAGGAAATTGTACCAGAACAATGGAAGGAGTCCATAATTGTACCTATTTTTAAAAAGGGGGACAAAACCAACTGTGGTAACTTTCGAGGAATATCACTTTTGTTGACGTCGTACAAAATTTTGTCCAATATTCTTTTGAGAAGATTAACTCCGTACGTAGATGAAATTATTGGGGATCATCAGTGCGGTTTTCGGCGTAATAGATCGACTATTGATCAGATTTTTTGTATTCGACAGATAATGGAGAAAAAATGGGAGTATAAGGGTACAGTACATCAGTTATTCATAGATTTCAAAAAGGCTTATGACTCGGTTAAGAGGGAAGTATTATATGTTATTCTTATTGAATTTGGTATTCCCAAGAAACTAGTTCGATTAATTAAAATGTGTCTCAGTGAAACATACAGCAGAGTCCGTATAGGTCAGTTTCTATCTGATGCTTTTCCAATTCACTGCGGGCTAAAGCAAGGAGATGCACTATCACCTTTACTTTTTAACTTCGCCCTAGAATATGCCATTAGGGAAGTTCAGGATAACAGGCAGGGTTTGGAATTGAACGGGTTACATCAGCTTCTTGTCTATGCGGATGACGTGAATATGTTAGGAGAAAATACACAAACGATTAGGGAAAACACGGAAATTTTACTTGAAGCAAGTAGAGCGATCGGTTTGGAAGTAAATCCCGAAAAGACAAAGTATATGATTATGTCTCGTGACCAGAATATTGTACGAAATGGAAATATAAAAATTGGAGATTTATCCTTCGAAGAGGTGGAAAAATTCAAATATCTTGGAGCAACAGTAACAAATATAAATGACACTCGGGAGGAAATTAAACGCAGAATAAATATGGGAAATGCGTGTTATTATTCGGTTGAGAAGCTCTTATCATCCAGTCTGCTGTCGAAGAATCTGAAAGTTAGAATTTATAAAACAGTTATATTACCGGTTCTTCTGTATGGTTGTGAAACTTGGAGTCTCACTCTGAGAGAGGAACATAGGTTCAAGGTGTTTGAGAATAAGGTGCTAAGGAAAATATTTGGGGCTAAGCGGGATGAAGTTACAAGAGAATGGAGAAAGTTACACAACACAGAACTGCACGCATTGTATTCTTCACCTGACATAATTAGGAACATAAAATCGAGACGTTTGAGATGGGCAGGGCATGTAGCACGTATGGGCGAATCCAGAAATGCATATAGAGTGTTAGTTGGGAGACCGGAGGGAAAAAGACGTTTAGGGAGGCCGAGACGTAGATGGGAGGATAATATTAAAATGGATTTGAGGGAGGTGGGGTATGATGATAGAGACTGGATTAATCTTGCACAGGATAGGGACCGCTGGCGGGCTTATGTGAGGGCGGCAATGAACCTTCGGGTTCCTTAAAAGCCATTTGTAAGTAAGTAAGTTTCTTTTTTATTTAAATTTAAATGTGATTTTGAGAGTTTAGATAACTTTTACTTGTGTTTTATATGTATTTTATATCTTTATATTTTTCACCTATGTTCAGTTGTACTTGTTTGTTAGTAATATATCACTTTTTTTTTTTACCTTGGGGATTTAGTGAAGTGAATTTTAATGGCAGGCAGAGTAACTATCTCATGCCCCCATGTTTAGATTGCTTCCAGTGCACTTCATTAGAACCAGGTACCCAGCTTCGAAGCCGTTAGCCCTGTGAACTTACAATATATTTATGTTCCCCTATTATCATAATTCAGGGTTGTTATCTAAGAAATTAGCAAGTTCTTTGTGATAGTAGAAGAGAAAGAGTGGGGGAAGGGAAGTGGTCCGTGGCCCATTTCTTTTAGGGCTCATCCCGACATTTGTCTATTGCTCAAGGGAAACCACGGAAAAACCTAGAGCAGGATGAGATGTCGTGCTGACGACAAGCCAATTGGCTATAGTGTGGTCGGAATATGTTCAGGTGGGAGGTTTTGGTTTAGTCATTATTCAAAGTACAAATACATTAAAGGTACATAAAGATTGTTTACAATAAGAACAATGCATCTATGCTGCCAATAACGTGATGACCCTGAAACAGAGAAATAACATTATTAGTGCATTTATAGACTTGTCTGTGTGTAGAGTCAAGTGGTTATTTTGTGTTCAAGTTGGTATTCGTCTTGTACGTTGTCGTTCCAAGCTAGAGGGTGGAGTACGCCCTTAGGTCTTTTATGTTTGTCTAAAGCAGGGTTGTAGTTACCCAGGGAAGAGATTAGTGGGTTGTTGCTGCTGTACGACTTGGTGTACGTGCAGAAGGCTTGATTTGAAATAAATTCTTGAATTATCGCAATTTCTAGTTCTTCATGAATCAATCTAACAGGAGTTACTCTTGGAAGTCCTGTGATGAATCTTAAAATTTTGTTTTGGAAAACTTGTAATTTTTTACGGACTGTAATAGGTGCATGTCCCCAAGCAGGACAAGCATATAGTATTACTGACCTAATTAATGTTTTATACAAAGTCAGAGCTGTGTGTATGTTTAGATGTCTGCTTTTATTTAATACTGGATAAAGCTCCACCATTCTAGAATTGGCAAGTCTGAGTTTTTGTAGTGCATGTTCGGAGAAAGTGAGCCGTTTGTCTAGTGTTACTCCGAGATATTTTACTGAAGTTTTCCACTCGATTTGTCATCCATTTATAGCTAACTTCGTGTGATTTATACCCGGTCTATTGAATTTATTTCTTCTGCTAAATAAGATGGCTTGTGTTTTAGATATATTTATATCACCTGAAGATGACTTGCATAAAAAAGTAGAAAATATTAGTGAAGCTTATTACAGTCCCGACGCTGTTATTCCCGGCTTGACTCCTCCTCTTTGCTTACGTCTTAGGAAGTCAAGGCTCTATAAAGTCTAAGTAGGCTGTATCGTTCGCCATTTTTGTTCTTTCGTTGCCGAGCTACCAGACGAGGGATCTATTTGCCACACCGTTAAACATTATCATGTCGTAGCTCCTATGATAATAAATCAAACGCAATGTAATTCAGCAAATAATTGAGCGCCAAATAACGTCCTCGTGTGCTTTCTGCGAACGCCAACGAAAGAGCCAAAATGGCGGGCCATTATATATTAAGTATTTATCCAGCGTTAGGAAATGCTTTACATCTTCATCAGCGAATCACAAGACGCACACGTTTAAATGTAGCCGACCTGCAACGTGATTGGGTGCCGGAAATTAGAGCGACGGGACTATAGTATATTGTAATTTGATGTAACAGAATCTTTTTCTGCTGCCTTAACCTGATAAGTGATTGACTGAAAATAAAAACCAGCTTTTTGATATTATCAGTTTCTTTTTGCTATTACTCCATTTGTACCGTCCTATTTAGGCCCACCACCGCCTCTCGAACGTTCTCCGTCATGTAGAAGGCTCGTTAAAAGAATTCCTGTCAGGCACGCGTTCGATATTCCGTGCGTTAGTGGGCTAGTGTCCGGTGCGCGCGCTGCGTTCCCGCTCTTTTGCTTCAAATTGTTCGTTCGTTGTCTTACGTTCCTCGTTCGCCATGTGCGTGGGACGCAGGATCCAGATTTAACGCAGTGCGGAAGAAGCAAACAATGGAGACGACACTTGCACTTGCTGTTGATTCGGTCCGTGTGATTTGGATGCATTTTTCATCCCGGTGTTAGCACGCCTCTATAAATAATTCGCAGCGCCTCCGTGCGACCGCGCATCAAACTTGCATGTCGCCACTCCACGCTGCTGCCCGCCCGCCCGCCCGCCCGTCTTCCTGTCTTAGCCTGTTCCCTTCAAGTTTTCTTTTTGTTTTCCAGTTTCTCTTCCATCTTATTTTCTTTCTCCGTCATCTTATTCGTTGTTGTCTATTTTCTCCCTTTAAACCTTTATTTTTTATATATTATTTCTCATTGTAAAACTGCAGGAAAGGTTTCGAGAACTTTGAACGATGTTCCCTGCGTGCTTGATCTCCTAAAGATTTATTTATTCTTTTTCATGATATATGACGTCAGCCAAATTCAGAAAACTTTAAAGTCGCTGAAGGCTTATTAAGAAAAATGTTTAAATCAAACAAAAACCACCATTTCATTCACAAAGTAATGGAGTTAAAGAAGTTACAGAGAATATTTAATTGTGGAGAAGTTATATTATATTTAAATATAATAGAATTATGAGAATTAAATGATACTAATATATTACCCTGTTGTTGAGTATTTATCGATACTTGAGCCTTTTCCTACCGTTCTATTAAGTTTATATTTGTTTTCTACGTTATTCCCCTCGTACGATATGGACTGGTCCTGTGCCTTCATTTGTTTTTGACGATACTTCCCTCGTCCTGTGCTTTCATTTATTTATGACGATACTTCCCTCGTACGAAATGCACTCTCCTCTGCTTTCATTTATTTTTGACGATATTTCTCTCGTATGATATGGACTCATCCTGTGCTTTCATTTGTTTTTTATTATATTTCCCTCGTACGATATGGACTCGTCCTGTTCTTTCATTTGTTTTTTACGATACTTCCCTCGTCCTGTGCTTTCATTTATTTTTGACGATACTTCCCTCGTATGATATGGACTCGTCCTGTGCTTTCATTTGTTTTTGACGATATTTCCCTCGTACAATATGGACTCATTCTGTGCTTTCATTTGCTTTTGACGATACTTCCCTCGTACGATATGGACTCGTCCTATGCTTTCATTTATTGTTGACGATACTTTTCTCGTATGATATGCACTCGTTCTGTGCTTTCGTTTGTTTTTGGCGGTACATCCCTCTTACACTGGGCTGCAAAAGAAATGCCGAGTCGAAGTCGCTATCGATTTGAAATATCGTGTTACAAGGACTTCGCTCTATGCATGAAATAATTATACAAGCACATCTGAATTGGCCTGAATTTTCTAAAGAGTTTTTATTCCAAAAGGAGAAATGTGTAGTTAAATGTTTCAATTAGATTCAGTTTTCAGTTCTATATCTGTATTTATAATACAATTGATACTCGCCCTATATATCGATTGTAACAATAACAGTATTCATTGATAATAAGGAAGGCTGTGGAATACCATATAAACTGCAGGTTCACTATTTTCGTCTAGCATTCTTATTAATGTTGTAAAATAAAAGTATATTAATAATTTAAAATCAATTCATATTAAATAATGACGTGAACATGTTATATAAGTCGTATTTGCATGTTCTTAAAAAACTAATCTCAGGAAAATAGTTTTCCACCTCGCCATGTTTGCTAAAGTCCTCGGAAAACGATATAATTTCGTATCGGCATTTCTTTTGCAGTCCATTGTACGATATGGACTCGTCCTGTGCTTTCATTTTTTTTACCATACTTCCCTCTTATGATATGGACTCGTCCTGTGCTTTCAATTGTTTTTTTACTGTACTTCCCTCGTATGATATGGACTCGTCCTGAGCTTTCGTTTGTTTTGACGATCCTTCCTACAAGTGGACCAGGAAAGGAATAGACATACATGGCTTGTGTAGAACTAAACGGTGATAAGATCTAGCCTACTAATTTCTTGTTTTCCTAATGTGATATGCATTCGTCCTATACCTTTATTTGTTTCTTCAGAAAATGACGTTGTTGCCTCCTGTTGCATGGTCCGACAGCATTACTACCGCGGACCTGCTGTTATTTTATCACTGTATGACGGCACTGTTTTCGTAAGACATAAAATGTGACTTTTTTCTTCCCGTTTATGCCTCAAATAAACACGTAGTCACGTCAAAACTTACGATTAAAAATTTACTAGTGTAACTACAGTTCTGAGAGAACCTTCGCAGGAATACGTCTACTAAACTTGAGATGGGTTTAAAGACTGTAAAAGGACAGTATGTATGTATGTATGTATGTATGTATGTATGTATGTATGTATGTATGTATGTATGTATGTATGTATGTACGTACGTGTGTGTATATATGTATGTATGTTTTATGGTATTGCGTCGCAGCATATGACGTCACACTCATGAAGTAACAACTAAGCATATGGAGTGCCGATTTTACCAAGTTTATTTATATATTAAACTTTAGTAACAATTTGAGCTACAGCTCAAAAACTAAAAGTAGAAGTGTATTTAATAAATTAAATATAGGCGTCTAAGGACATAATGCTATGCAGGCCATTTCGTTTACGGCATATCATCATCTTATTGTAGAATCAAAATTTGGAAGAGAGATTAGCATTGCTTCCGGGTTCTTTAAAAGCCATTTGTAAGTAAGTTATAGGTATTATTGAAACAATCCCTGTGGAACTAACAGAAAATTTTTTGCATCATTTTATTAAATTCATAATTCAGTTTCAGGCCATTGTGAAAGGTGACCGTACTGTCTTCTTTATCCCAAATTGTTAAGGGAAAGAGAAATGGACATAGTCTGCTTGCGCTGCTCCCTGGAAGTAGTCCCTGAAACTTTGCATACATCGTTGCCAAATGTCACACGCATGTGATATACATTATATAGAAATGTACGTATGCATTTATTAACACTACAATTGGGTATACACCCGGTGGCAGTGATATATAATATACAACAATACCATTACAATAATACAGTACAATAATTACAGCAATAAAAAAAATAAACGTAAATTTACTTCTAACTATAAATAAATAGATGCGATAAACCTAGGACTATAAATAAAAAACTACGCTATAATAACGCCTACAATAAGCAAAAGTAAACCTAACCTATTTTACACAACTATTACCAATTTAAGTAATTACATATTACCTTAATTTATTTACATATCAACTTAATTACATATCATCTTAATTAATTAAATATCACCTTAATTAATTACATATCATCTTAATTAATTACATATCACTTTAATTTATTTAGATATCAACTTAATTAATTACATGACACAACTTAGTTAATTACACTGCATCTACAAATTACATTATCAGTCTAATCTTTTCAACCTTTCCTTAAATGTATTGATTTTAAGAGAACCACCCTGAAAGATTGCTGCAGGTAAGCTGTTCCAGTCTACTATTGTGCGGTTAACAAAGGAAAATTTTGCCACGTCCGTTCTTTGTTTTCTACATTTAAACTTCCTAATATGATCAGCCCTACCTAAGTATGAAGGTGTTGCTAATCTAGCATTGATGTCGGTCCATGTATATTTTACAACGAACAAAATGTTCACTTTTATTTGGAAGAAAGAGTCATTTTTCGTGCGAATTGTCCATAAAACCTGTTTTCTGTCGAAAATATCGTGGTTATGATGTAATTCCGTGTATTTCTATCAATTTAGTGAAAATTCGCAGATATATTTCACTTAATTTTGGACTTTCATTAAGGAATTTGCATTTTCCGTGCATAAAATTAAGCTTTTAACACATTTCGTATATATCGTTAATACCAAAAGATCATCCCCCTTACAATATATTATATTTCGTGTAGGTAGATAATTTCCGGATAAATTGACTCGTATGAACAAGATCCGTCGAGTCTTTCAGACGAAATCTCTGTACACAGACGAAATGTCGAAACCATTTTTGGCATCTGTGACGCTGAAAACGCATATTTCCGCAAATAGTTCAGCCATTTTGTTCTTGAGTCATTAATAACTTCCGGAGAAAAGATAAATTACAGAGCGCACACAACAGAGTTCTAAATCTTGTCAGGGCGTTGGCAAATTGTCTTTTGCATTCATGATAACTATGAATGAGGCAAATTAGCGTTCGTGGGGACTCAACCATTATTTAGAAGAATAAATTTGCGAAAATTATGCGCGGTAATGCCTCGCAAGAACAGTGAGGATAGCTTTGATTTATTACATTTCGAAATAACGTTACCAGGGAAACAGAAATAAAACAATTGAAAACAGAATGTAGTGGTATTAAACTCGTATGTTTTGTGCATGAAATGGCGCATGTTAACATTATTTTGAAAAAGTAATCTGACTTTTAACTAAGTGTATATGTGATTCTGTCCGACATTGAACATTCTTTTCCCCTTTTTGAATAAGTAGATTTTATTCAACTTCTATGCTTTCTTTGTGCCTTCATTTCTCTTTACTCTCATCTTTGCCTGTTCTTTGTCATCTTTTTATGTCTCTCATTTATCTACTCATGAGTATTATTATAAAGAAAATATAATTTTGTTACGAAAAGTACTTCAAACTTTTAAGGCCAGATGATTCCTAAACAATACGAAAGTTGTGAAAATATAACTACATTTTATTTTATTTCACACTATGTGTCGAATGTCATATGTCTACATTCTTCAAACGAATGCAGGAAATGAAACTTTACGTTACTGTAATTTTACGCTACTCAACTTTTACCAACATAAAAACATACCATCATAAACCTCTTCAATGGATGTAAAACAATCGCGTTGCAGGTCGGCTACATTTAAACGTGTGCGTCTTGTGATTCGCTGATGATGACGTTATTCATTTCTTAAGGCTCGATAAATACTTAATATAATCGCCCGCCATTTTGGCTCTTTCGTTAGCGTTCGCAGAAAGCACACGAAGACGTTATTTTCCGCTCAATTATTTGCTGAATTACAGTGCGTTTGATTTATTATCATAGGAGCTACGACATGATAATGTTTAACAGTGTGGCAAATAGATTCCTCGTATGGTAGCTCGGCAACGAAAGAACAAAAATGGCGAACGATACTACCTACCTAGACTCTATAGAGCCTTGACTTCCTAAGACGTAAGCAAAGAGGAGGCGTCACGCCGGGAATAACAGCGACACGACTATAGTAATCTGATTGTTGACAGGGCCCCGCAAGGAGCATAATGCAACTTCGATGTATATTTTGTATACGAAATAACATATTTATTAAAATGAACATACATTAAACAAAGTTCTGTCTAATTAATTAGCTAGTGTAAATACCGGTTTGTAATAATTGTAAAACATAACTGCAAATAGACATAAGTTTCAACACTTACCAAATCCAGCGTATTAAAATTACAGGCCAACATAACTTCTTTGTTCATAGTTATTTACTTTGTTCGTTATTTTCTAAAAGCAATTGTTCACATACCTTTTTATATCGTAATTCTGATTTGGTAGGTATCAATTTCTCTGCTGTCTTGGGGTTTATCTAAAATAGTTTGTGGAACATTAATTTCTACTTCTGAATCTCCGTCTATGATCATTTCATCTATCGACTGATTGTTGAATGGTATCGATTCTTTCATGAATGTTTGAGTGGTGGGCCCTGAACTGAGCATAATGTCATCTTAATATTATTTGAATAGAAATAAGAAATTCAACATAATATGAAATAAAATATTATGCGTTACAAGGGCGAAAGTGTTTACGTTTCGAAATTCCATCTCAACACATACATAAAAGCTCACTTTCGGCCCGTGTGACGTAAATAACTAAATTGTCATATCTTAGGTTCTAATGTTCACAACTACATGATTGTTTTGTTATACTTTTGTCTATTCTTTAAATGTAACCTTGAAATAAAATTTAATACAAGCTTTCTTTCTGTTTTCATTTCAGAAGCTGGTAGCTTCTTTCAGTTGAATTTAATTTAGTTTATTTAAAAGACATTAATTAAATAATATAAAGTTACAATAGGTTTCGTCAAAGTTAAAATTATTTACATAAAAATTGGGTAAAACTACATTCAAAATATTCCTGTGCTGTATAAAATTTTCTGCTAAAAAGCATATATTTCAACCTGGTTTAAAAAAACTCTACTATTATCAATATTTCTAATATTAAGCGGAATTGTATTAAAAAGTCACACCCACAACAAAATGGCTATTACAAACCTTGACTAATCTACATTTTTAGGAATAGGTATTTCTAGTCTCATAAGAATATACCATAGGTATTATCAGAATGATATTCGTATAAATGTTCATATATGAACAATATTAGCAAAAACATGCAATGAAGAGAGAGTTAGAATTCCAAATTCATTGAATAAGAGCTTACAATGTTCTCTTGGGCCACAACCCTTAAGATTACGCACAGCTTTATTCTGAAGAAGAAAAACATCGTTTGCAGTGGCACTACTTTCCCACAATAAAAATTACATAATTCAATGAGACTGAAAAAAAAACATGATAGACATTTAATAAGGCACTGGTAGTTTACAGTTTACTAACGAAGGACTAACTTTTTGTAAGGCCGAAATCAGATCTATAAGTTAGAGAACCCTTTAGCGAAGTAATACCGTCTTTGGACTTTCTTGCAACTCTTCACTAGTACCTACAGGACAGACAAGGGTTAAAAAAACTAATAAACATGTTCTTGCAACAAAGCAATAAACTAGCTTCTCAATTATCTAGAGATCTGGTGCCTCCAGCGTTTTCCGAGTCTCTCCATATTTATTTTGTCTTCTGGACTATAGAACGGCATTTGTTTAAGGACCCGGAGTCGCCCATTCGCTGCACATGCTCAAAGCAGCCGTTTCAGTATTCTGCTGTTGTATCTCTAATATTCTGGACTCTCAGTTGTCGCCTCTTTCATTCCTTCCGTTTATGGTAGAGAGGACTATATCCTGCCAACGATCTCGAATGTCGCATCTCTGCCGCCTCAATTCTCTGCATTTGATTCCTCATTGTTGAAGTTTCAGAGCCATATGCGAGCTTGAAATCGATTTTATGTCCTAAACTTTCAGGGCTTTCTCAGTTCTCACTCTCCTTAGCAATTCTTTTTTATTGTGCCTTTTATACGAATATTTAAGAATTTAGAGTGCTTATTTATCATACGTAATGCGCGAATTATTGTGATTTTACTGATAGATTTATATAGGAAGAATTGAAACCAGGGCCTTGTTGCATGATTTTTAATAATAATATTACATTTACAAATCACAAGTTAAAAATTACTAATACTAATAATTTCTGTTGCATAATACAATGCCTATCAGTTTACTAATATTATTCGTGATTTTCGCTAGAAAAATTAAAAAAATTACAAGTTCGTCGGAGAATCATAGGCATGTCACGGTCTCTTGGACTACAACTGTATATTCCAGTGCCACGATAATCAGCGATGGCAACTACACTAATCTCGATGGCAGTGAGTAAATACCGCGTAAATTAAAAAATAAACAGCATTGTTGTGTATAAATAGCGGAAGACACAATAGCAACGGAAACTCAAATTGTGCATATTAATTAAAATTAAATCTAAAAAATCAATATTATTTCGGCATTTAGCGATCCATTAACTAAAGGTGCACAAATTAATGGTTGGAAAGAAATGTGTGGACATGGAAAATCAATTGGAGCGATACACTTTCTGTCGTCTAGGAGGATGCCTTGGTTAAGATTTCATCTGAAAAATTATTTAGTTTGCTGTTATTGACTACAAACAAACTAACCTCACTAATAATCAGGGAAAGGATTTATATGTAAATACATATTTACTTATAAAGCTAATATAATTTATATTTTGCATTATCTTTATGTTTCACAATGTGTAGGGTTGAAAAATCCTACTTTTATTTTCCATATTTTTCCATATTTTAGAGTTTAGTACATATTTTCGTTAATTTCCATATATTTTCCATATTTCATATAAAACAGTCCATATTATATTAGGTTTAACAATAAAACAAAACAAAATTCCATTAACTTTTAAAAATACATTTCAACAATAGAGATTTAAACACATGTTCAGTAATCCCTTTAACATCAGAGTTATTTGAAAATTAGCAGTCCTATCAACAATGGGAAAGTAAGTTACAAAACTGTATTAATTTAATTTAAAATTTTTAACAGACTTCAGTTGTGCAGCTCAACAGTTAAATGCCAGTCAGAGTACACATAGGTTCAGTTTTGTAAATCATACTATAAAGACGGTAAATATGCCAAAAGTACGTCATTCAGTCAATTTAAAATCAAAACTAACAAGTTACATTTCAGAATTTAAAGAAGATGGTTTATCAACTGACAATAAAATATTATTTTGTAATTTGTGTCAGTGTGCAGTATCATCTACACAAAAGTTCCTGGTGCAACAACACATTACAACTAGTAAACATCAGGCCAACAAACAACTAAATTCCAAGCAGAGACAATTGTTTTTAACACAACCAACAACATCGAATGTAAGATCTGAGTTTAACATCGACCTGTGCCGTTCTCTCATCTCTGCTGATATTCCTCTCTACAAACTAAAGAATAAGGTCTTCAGGGAATTCCTTGAAAAATATACTCAACATACAATCCCGGATGAGTCAACACTTAGGAAGACGTATGCTCCATCCATCTACGATGAGACAATACAGAAGATAAGAGATGAAATTAAAGATAGTTCAATTTGGGTTTCCATTGATGAGACTCCCGACAAAGAAGGTAGACTTGTTGGTAATGTAGTTATCGGTTTGTTAAGTGAACAATATTCTGAACGAATTCTTTTACATTGTGATGTTCTAGAAAAGTGCAATAACAAAACTATAGTTAAACTGTTCAACGAAGCTATGGGTATCCTGTGGCCAAAGGGTATTATGTACGATAATGTGTTATTCTTTATTAGCGATGCTGCCCCTTATATGGTCAAAGCTGGACAAGCATTATCTGTTGTATATCCTAAATTGACTCATTTTACTTGTGTGGCGCATGCATTTCATCGTGTGGCAGAAGTGGTCAGAGACAATTTCCCTAAAGTAGATTTGTTGATTTCATCAGTGAAAAAAGTATTTCTCAAAGCTCCCAGTAGAGTTAACGTGTTGAAAGAAATGTACCCTGAAATTCCATTGCCACCAAAGCCAATTTTAACTAGATGGGGTACATGGCTAGAAGCAGTTGAATATTATGCCGAACATATAGACTCTATTAACAATGTTCTCCTTGCATTGGACTCTGAAGATGCAGTCTCAATTGATACTGCGAAAACAGTTACCTGTGACATAAGTGTGAAGAATGACTTAGCTCACATTCAGCATACATTTTCATGCATCATAAAAACGCTCAAAAGTCTCCAAAATAGGCACCTTTCACTATCTGAAAGTTTTGAAATTATAAATAGTACTGTGGAACAACTGAATCGTGGTAGAGGTAAAGTTGCAGATGCAGTAAGAGCTAAGGTGGACACTGTACTTTCAAAAAACCCTGGATATGAAGAACTACAAAAGGTTGTTGCTGTGATGAGTGGTGAATCAACAGTGAAGATTAACTTGGACTTATCCCCAGCAGACATTGTGAAATTGAATTATGTACCAGTTACTTCTTGTGACGTCGAACGCTCTTTTAGTCAGTATAAATCTATCCTCAGAGACAATAGAAGAAGATTCACTTTTCAGCACTTGAAAGAAATGTTTGTAACCTATTGTTATGGTAACAGACAATAAAAATTGTGTTTTGTTGAAACTACATTGGAAGATAAGGTACGTCCATTATATTTTTTGTTTAGTTTGATTAAAATGTACCAATATTTAACGTACATAGTCATTTTTTTATAATTTTAAGTCCATATTTAATTCCATATTTTGGTAAAAATCCATATTTATCTCCATATTTTGGTAAAAATAACTACATATATATTTACATATTTCATATATTTTTAGTCCATATAAATCCGTTCCCTGCTAATAATTAATCTTTAATTGTGGGTGAATGCAAACTTGTAGAAAAAAATATTAGTTTTAATTATGCATCAAGAGCTTGTAAAATTCACCAATAATATTGATATTTTATTAATAAATAATTTTTCTTAGGATTATGAAACAGATATATTCTACGAATTACAAATTACGACTAATTTACTAATATAATTAGTTTGAAATGATAATGCAACAGGGTCCTGCAGTGGTGTGGCTATTTCGAGAAGATATTAAGACATACGTATTGTTAAATAAGATATTTAGTTTACTAACCTAGTAAAGTGTTTCATCGGCCGGCATTGTCTTAGCCTCTTGAATATGAAGTTTACAGGTAAACATTTGAGAATAGCTGTAGAAAATTATGATTAATGAAACATCAACATTAGATAAATATTTGAGGTTATAATTTTTTATTCTGAACTTATCACTTTTATTTATTGAGAATATAAAAGCAAGTTTTTCATTATTACGTATTTTTTCTACAATATTGGATAGATAATTATTTTAGCGTAAACTTATTGACGCCTGCAGAATCTGAACCCTGTGAAACATGTTAAAAGGTGCACTGGCAAATTTTGTACAGATATGCAGAATTTGATACTCCTACCATACCAAGTCATAATGTGGCGTATTAACGGTTTTGTGTTAGACGAAAAAAAAAAGTAGAAAGAAGGGTATTGACAGAAGAAGCATTAGCCGATATTCAGGCAAGATTGCAATTAAGCTCTCGAAAATTAGTTGGGAGATTATCTCAGGAAGTTGGCGTCTCGTACACAAAATGTCGTGCAGTCCATCAATACCACAGGAACTTCATAGAGTGTTTCAAAATTCCTGACTAGATTTGGAGCCTTTATTCACTCAGAAGGTGAACATTTTTAACGTTTTGTAGGATTACGGTAAGCCCCAAGATTTTGTTTCTTCTTCTTCTTCTTTTCTTCTTCACAATTAGGATCTGTTATTAAAATGAAACAAGATACAAGCTCAATTACGCATAGCTTACGCATAGTTTGTGGTGTACGAAATTTTGTATGTTTGAGACGAAATTTACAAAAAAAAATGCACTTTTAAATATATTTCACAGAATTTTTATTCTGCAAATAATTTTATACTAGTAGAAAAAGTCTCTACGTAATACTTTACCGAACCATTGCATCAGAATGATAGGTCACACTGTGCTGACACGAGTTGTTTCGCCGTAAGGATGAATCAGCTTATGCGGAAGGATATTATGTTAAGGTACATGTACACCCACAAAATGCAAAAAATGATGAAAAATTAGAATTTTCAAAATATAACTATTTTAGTAGAGAATTTTCTCCCCTTTAATTTGATATAAGAATTTTCGATTTATGCCTTATGGTTTTTCAGATACGTCCCATTTTCCAAAATCCTGCGACATCAGCCACGGTCACTTTTATACGGAAGTCACTCAAAAAGTATTGCACAACACTTTTTAAAATTATTTTTTATTCTAAACCTTTGCAATTTATGGAGGTCATAGATACATCCTTTCCCTTTGTATTCAAATTTAATTTAAGTCGTTCCCGTGAGTGGCGCCAGAGAGTAGCTCAGACGTGTTGGTCCAGACTTTTGAAAGGTGCGGGGATTATGTGGAAAAGTGACGTATTGTTCCTGAAGGATGTATCTACATTCTATGAAAATAGCAAAGCTGTAGGATAAAAATGTAATTTTTAAATAAATATTGTGGATTACTTTTTGAGTGATTCTCGTAGCAGTCAATCCCCTCGTCCAGCATTGCTTGTAAAATAAACTTCTTTCTAGTCCCAAAATAGATGCATAGATATCAGGGCATGATCATTAGATTGAAAACACGTTTTTACATAATGAAGTAATTTATAATCTTTTACTGTTAGTCATAAAGCTGTAAATTTGCGTGTCAATGATGTTGTACGTCATTTTAATAAGAGTCCAAAAGTAGAAATTACAATTCTGAGGAGGATGGGCATAAACCCTGGGACAAACACCATCGCAGGATTTGTTGCATCAATGGAAAATAAGGACAAAAGCCAAAAAACATTCAACACCTGAAGTTAAAACAAGGCGGAGGTATTTGAGAGGCAGAAAGAAGCTGCTTAAGGGATGACATATTATGATGATGCAGTCTTCTAGGCTCTGAAAGTTTGTGGTTCATTTCCTGTAAATAGTAATTTTAGAATATTTAATTCTTTTAAACATGATATCTCAGTCAAATATGGTGATACCGAGAAGATATTGGTGTCATTTTGAAGCTTGAAATGTCCCCCAGTGTCTGACAATGAGTGAAATAACATTAATGTAGTTAATAATTATCTATGGTTTTTTTACATGATTTATGGAACATAAAATATTAGTATAAGTTACATATATGGTAATATTTAATTAATGTAAATGAAAATAAAAAATAGCTCTATGTCAGGCACTAAAGAATAGTTTTAGCTATAAAACAGTGAAGAAACTGTGGCTCTATCTTAAAAACTGCATGAGCTATCATGTTTCAAGTTGTATGTCAAAATTATAAACAATATAATTTTTATAAACAATTTAGACATAATTTCAAGGGATCTGTTCACTTCATTCTCTTTCTGTAACCCCTCTCAAATTGTAAATGGATCGCTCTGTATTTTTCTTTATTCTAACCCATTTGATTGATTTATTTATTTACTTATGTACTTATTTATCCAATCATTTATTCTTTTATTTATTTATCCTGTATTTATTTATTATATCTAATTTCATTAATTTGTGGTTTCTTTCCACAATTATCATCTAGTAGTCTATGCCTAATCATTTGCCTCAAGAACTGGGCCCCTTTAGTGCGACTAGCTTTTCAATTGATTTACGCATTCACGATTAATTGCATCCCGGGTTACAAGCAATCATGACGCAAGCGATCGTCACGTTTTCCATCAATTAGAATTATCGAGATTGTTTTGTTTTCAACGATGAACGCTGGCACAGATTGCTGCTTCGGTGACGGGGTTGTTGATTGACTGTAATCACAGCCACCTACAGTAATATAAGACGGCTATGCTGTAATGCAATTTCACACGACGATTAGCGTTGTATAGCTCAATTAAAGAATAAAGAAGGTCATGTTGAGAATACAGAGATCAAGAGAATTCGAAGCATGTCGCAACGATTTCAGTTATTAAATATATAGTAAAGTATTTAACAGAAACAGTTCTCAAAAATGATGTTTGATGGAATCGCTCTGTTGTCCATTAGCTATATTTACCGAAAAAGTTGTCGAAGTTGAAGGCATATTCCTTTGTTTGTTTACATGAATGGTGCTAATCCAATATACTTTTTTTGTTTTTTCAAAAACCTAACACATTCAATTAACTACTATCTAATCATACACACATACTCTAAAAGATCAATTTAATGCACAATTAGTTTTATCTTTCTCTTCCCATTTCAGCTTCACTATCATTAAAAATTTGTCTAATTTTTTTAACTCGCTTATATATTAGTTGTATTACATATTCTTTTTGCATGCTACATATCTATTAATACTCAAAAATTTTTTGTCCAACCACTTTTTCTTGTATTGCCTATTTCTTGACATTCTTATACTACTAGTGGCTTGTGCAGCAAATGCTGCAGACGTTCAAATAAAAATTTTTTCAGATTTATTTTCAATGAAGAATACCAGACATTTTGAAAGTTATTTGCTTCCATAATAATGAAACATACTCCCTCTGAATGGTTTTTTTATATACCAAATACTTTTTCTTGAACTTATCCACCTTCAGTTTTTGAGTTTCAACGCGAAAACGCAAGTGGATTTTTCATGTGGGAGTAAAGCAATAGCTATTTCAGGTCGTTGTGGATTGTAGGTGAAAGTTAAAAAAAGTCAGGTGTGCAATGCTTTCGAACAATAGACATAGCAACTTGGCATAGCTGCTGCATGTAGAGCTTGAAATGTAGAGGGTCAAATCATTTTATCCTGCTAAGAGATCTTGCTGAAATGATCGGGAGAATACAAAATTTTGTAGGCCTCTTATTTTGTCAGTAAGTAATACTCTTTCCTTAGGAACTGTAATTTTTGCTCTCTCTCGAGCCAATACTGAAGAGAATGACGCATATAAATATCTACACCATACCACCATTACATACATGAAAAAGATTCAATCCCACTTGATTAATAACTATAAAAATATTATTATCTTACGTAAGTTTTGTAGTTTTATATATATAATAGCCGCCAGTCAAATTATAGAAATGAAGATCTAATTTAAGATATTCTCTACATCTACTTATATAACCTCAAAACGTTTCACTTTCATTTCATCAATATAGCATCAATATTATGTACAATTAATGTAGAATAGACGCATCATGATTTTAACTATAATAATATTTCATTTCTAATGGTAATAATGTCATCAAACCACCTCAAGTTTTGTAGATTTCAATATCCAATACACAGCTATATTCAAAATGTTACAAACCTCAAAATCAGACCTGTCAATTATTTTTAGTAAGTCTTGCAGTTTTTAATAACAATTGGATTTGAACTCTAAATATGTCAGAAATACTGCAGGTCATGGCCTTCGTGTAATAGCCTATTGTTTATTGTAGTGTGTGTTTTGTTTTATTCTGTAATCACGGCCGACTTGATGTTGTAATGCAATTAGTTCTCAAAACTGACGAAAGATGGATTTCGGAAAATAGGAAAATTATGTAGGAAAAGTAACGCTTCACTGAAAGTTACTATTTTTCTGAAAATCCTTGGATGCCAAGCTTCAAAATGGGGGGTCATTCATTAAAATCCGTTCAGCCGTTTTCTCGTAATTTCCATTACCAGTTCAAATTATATATATATATATATATATATATATATGGAACGCGGCTTCTTCCATGCCGCAAAGAGGGCAAAATATCCTCAGAAGAAAGTAGGGAAAAGTGAAAATGTAGAGAAGATGATAGAAAATAAATGAAGAAGTGAAGGAGGTGATAAAAGAGAAGGACAAGGAAATTAAGATAAGATGAATTAATGCCTTTTCTTGGTTATTTAACGACGCTGTATCAACTACTAGGTTATTTAGCGTTGATAGGATTGATGATAGCGAGGATTCGACATAGATTATTACCTGACATTTGCCTTACGGTTGGGGAAAGCCTTGGAAAAACTGCAACCAGGTAATTACCCGAAACGGAATCGAACCCACGCCCGAACGTAAATTCGGATGTGCAGGTGGTAAGCGCCTCAGCCGACCGAGCTACGCCGGTAGCTCTCCAGACTTCATGGTCGTATTGTGTAATTTAATTAAAATGCGTATAAACAATAACCAGCTATATAAATGGATACAATTGCAGTCAGTTTTATTTTAGTGTAGTGTCTGATAAGCTGTTTTCGTCGCAGCGATTCACGTTCATTCCTGCCGACGCCTCGCGCCAGTGTGAACCGCGCTGTCGGCTCTCTCGTAATGCGAAAACAAATCCAATTTGCTTGTGACATTTAACGTCTGGATGTTGTCTCCCGGCGGATCAGGGCACGGCGCACACTCGTAAATCCTGCAGGTGAAGATCCCAGGACAGAATGCTGACCATGCCCTGTAACATTCATCTGTCGTAAAAGCCGAGTTCCCTGTCGTACGAAACTCGGGATCCAGAAATTAGTAGGCTAATATTTCTCCGCACACGGGCGGGCCTAATGCCACTCCTCACGCAACGTGTCCATGACACTTCGCAGTCGCTGCGCGGCCGGAATAATTCTGTTGAAAGACGTAACAGATCTCGTGTTACATTATGCCGTGTTTTGTACCGTGTTTCTACTCACACGAATTAAGATCATTCACTTTAATCATCCTACTTCGGCTCTAAGCTGATGATGTAAAACCAAGAATAACAAAGCCAAATTTTTGACAGTGAAAAATTGCAGTGTGGCGTACTTTCTTCCGTATACGTGTCAATTACGACAATGAAAGAAAAGGAAATTGAAGGGTTCAGAGCCATAGTGGGCCAAGCGCCATTTATTAAAAACGGAGAAATCAAGGATTAAAGTTAAGTGAATACCATAGTTTAATTAAGATTGACATATCATTTAGTTTTAATGTGTATACTTTGTATTACTTGCTGTATGTTTCCATTGAATTATGGCAGGCATGTCAATTGATGCCCACAGGAGCAAGCGCGCGCTTTAGAGCCCAGGAGAGCCTGAGCGCTTTACAGCGGAAAAGAAAGAGACAGACGAAAGAGGTGGTATATGCCGCTTGGTCGAGCTATATTCAGGGATGGCCAGCACTGATTCAATAGATAAAGGGAAGAGAACTTATTAAAACTGTATCCATGGTAATTTTTAGATTTGCCTGACAAGTATAAGTGCATTATAAGAATGTAAGTTTTAATTTTAATGCTCATTTTTCACAAATTTGATTTTTTTATTGAAAAGAAATATTTTCTCAACTTTTCGTATAGAAAAGTGAAATTTTGAGGTATAGGCCTATTTATTTAGTAGCCTTACAGAATGTTTTCGTAAATCTAATAGCCTATACCGTATATACGTATTACTGAAGATAGTGTATTGAAAATTTTGAAAATATTCGCAAGGAAATTGTTTGTAAGGAAATGAATTAACAAAGCAACTACTGTTACATCATAAGCAAAAGATACAGTACGTGCCCATGTGTTGTAAAAATGTCAGCTCTATAGCTTCAGCAGATTTCGAGAAAATAATTTAATATTCTGATGATAGGAAGTTGCTCAGAAATATCACCTTAAGAGCATAATGCAATAAGAGTTTTGTTATGTAATATTAGTTACACTTAAAGCAGATACAGTACCTAGGTAACCTTGCTTTGTACTGTAATATTGTTTTGATTAGTTTATTGATTACTTTTGTAAGGCTAAAGGTACCATCAATATAAATTCCAACTTATCATGTCATACTCAATCTCTTTGTTTGGAATATCACTTTCTTTATGAATGATGTATTTCATCCATTTAATACAGTATAATATTATACTACTATGGAATTTAAGTGAATATTCCTTCTTAGCTCTCTATCATGTTATTAAGATTTAAAACACAAGTGCAATATTAAGAAATCAGTGTTAGTACTTTTGTTTTACAGACAATATAGATAATATCAAACAGAAAGAAGCCATATAAAAATAACGACATAAAATTTCACGTTCCGTTTGAAGTTTGTGCACCACTGTTTTCTTAATCCAACAGGCTGCTTATTCGTATACACAACCCTTCCTCTTTCCATACTTAGCGCTTGCTGCCCGCGCACGACGTCAAGGTCAGAAAAATGCGCTTGCTTTGACATCACTGCATTATGGTAATAACTTAATTTTAACCCTTGTTTTCTACGGTTTTAGTAAATGGCGCTTGGCCCACTATGGTTCTGAACCCTTCAATTAGAGGAGAAACGATTAAATGTTGCACGCTAGCGCGTTCTTGCAAGGGAATTTGGAGCTCAAAGGAATTGTTTATGTGAGCTCCAAGCGTGTAGGCCACTTTCCCGAATCATATTTTCACTATGCCTTATAAAGGGTCATAAGAAGGATAGGAGAAGAAATGTCAGGTGGAAGTGAAATAGGGGGAGGAGTACGTCAAGAATGCCTTTCATCACCTACCCCAGTGGTTCCCTACCTTTTTTGACTGACGACACACTTTACTGAAGTCCCACGATATCGCGACACACTTACAGGTATTTGTTGTTGTTATTATTATTATTATTATTATTATTATTATTATTATTATTATTATTAAATGCTTTTCTTCTGGAGAAAAATATGGTAAAAATCTGTGTAGAATATTTTATAGTGGACGGCGAGATGATTATTGTTCGCTGCACGGGAATTTTTTTTATCGTTTTTAACCTCCTTTTGTATGTATATATATGTATGTATGTATGTATTAACACTACAATTGGGTATACACCCGGTGGCAGTGATATATAATATACAATAATACCATTACAATTATACAATAATTACAGCAATAAAAGAAAAATAAAAAGTAAAATAAAATAAACCTAAATTAAATAAATAAATAGATAGGACTAAAAATAAAAACTATTCTATAATAACGCCTACAATATGCAAAAGTAAACCTAACTTATAACTACTTCTATTTCACCCAACTATTACCAATTTAAGTAATTACATATCTTACTTACTTACTGGCTTTTAAGGAACCCGGAGGTTCATTGCCGCCCTCACATAAGCCCGCCATTGGTCCCTATCCTGAGCAAAATTAATCCATTCTCTATCATCATATCCCATCTCCCTCAAATCCATTTCAATATTATCTTCCCATCTACGTCTCGGCCTCCCTAAAGGTCTTTTTCCCTCCGGCCTCCCAACTAACACACTATATGCATTTCTGGATTCGCCCATACGTGCTACATGCCCTGCCCATCTCAAACGTCTGGATTTAATGTTCCTAATTATGTCAGGTGAAGAATACAATGCGTGCAGTTCTGTGTTGTGTAACTTTCTCCATTCTCCTGTAACTTCATCCCTCTTAGCCCCAAATATTTTCCTAAGAATCTTATTCTGCAACACCCGTAGTCTCTGTTCCTCTCTCAAAGTGAGAGTCCAAGTTTCACAACCATACAGAAGAACCGGTAATATAACTGTTTTATAAATTCTAACTTTCAGATTTTTCGACAGCAGACATATCACCTTAATTAATTACATATCAACTTAATTACATGACACAACTTAGATAATTACACTGCACCTACAATTACATTTTCAGTTTAATCTTCTCAACCTTTCCTTAAATGTGAACTAAGACTTTCAAGGTCAAAGCGGAATTCAAAGAAAAATTATATAAAAACATAGTTGTTCACATGTAGGCCTATTTCGGTTCAATGATGAAAAATGCAAGAAAAAGGTGTCAGAAGGCCGTTGCAGGGCGTTCCGCCAGAAAAAAGCACTGATAACTTCTATGTAGTGTCGGACATCCAATGTTGTAGATAGATCGATGTGAAAACGCAATCGAAAATTCTAAAAAAAAAAAAGAAGCAGCAACTTGAATGGCATTAGAAAAAACAAAGGTATGTGTTAAAAATCCAACCTCTCTATGCTGGATGTCCGATAAAAGATTTTTAATATTTTTTTTTGATAACTCACTTATTTAAATTAATGTGAAGTCTGCGCTTGGTGGGTTGCATAGAGTTCCTCTATATGGTTGGCATATGAGTGGCATTATGGTTGACAGGCCAACACGTAAATCATCTTCAAGAGGCAGCAATCTGTGTTCCTTTGTTTAGATTTCACTATTTTCATGGCAGAAATGCTGATTCACACAAGTATGACGTTGAAAACGACAGTTCTAAATGTATTTTTAATTTATTTGGCACCGTCGAATAATTTGACAAAACATTTCCGCGTATAAGACACTCGGGATTTTGTTTACTGTATATTCATCTCCACGCCACGTAAAACCGTATTGCAAGGTATTAATCACTATATTTACGAAACGCAGTACGTTTTTGTGAACCTTGAAGGGAATTTTCGCTCACATTATTTGAATTAGAATTGCTGTCATCTAACCCAGAAGTTGATTCAGATTGTCTTTTTCGAATTAAAAATTTGTTCATGATAAAATCTAAATAAAGTACTTTCGATAAAATAGTCGCACTATCAACCATTCACATGTATATTCTGACGATTTAAACTCTGTTCATTAGTAAGTGTGAAGAGTAAACGAATTATTAAGCATTGTTGCAGGTGTTCACTTTTATTGGAATTATCACCAGGCAGAAAAATTAAACTGAGCATGCAATGTTGTAGGTGTTGGACTTTTCACTGGTAAAGTCTGTCTCAAAATAAAATGTATCATATCAAAGACTTCGTTGTAAATGAAAAAAAAAAAATGCGTTGTAAAAAGACTTTCTGGATGACATAAAATTTAATTTTCAATTGTGTCGCGACACACCGGTTGCGAACCCCTGACCTACCCTGTTCAACATCTTGGAGGATTTAGTGAAGAACTGTTTTCAGAACATGGGAGGAATGATAGTCTGAGGAAGAAGAATAAAATGCATAAGATTTGCTGATGATATGGCGTTGTTAGCAGAAGAGGAGACGATACTAAGGGATATGGTACTGGAGATAAATCACAGCTGTGAGCAGTATGGGATGAAGATAAATGCAAACAAGACGAAGACCATGGTCATAGGAAGAAAAGTAAAGAAGGTAATTTTTTTAAATTTTATTTTATTACTATTTAAATTTCTTTAGGATGCGAAATATGCATGAAATTGTTTTTTACGAAGTATTCATGGAAATCAAACTATATTAATCACCGAAAATGGGTGGATTTATCTGGGAAATTTCAGACCTCGAGTGGCATTTATTAGGACTATTTCGTGAATAAAATAAAAATGTAAATAATATATCCTTAAAATTCGATCACAAAATGTTAATAATTGTTTACTAACGTATACTTAACCTATTCAGACATTGTGAAGTTGAAATACTCGTAGATGAATATCGATTACTGCAATAAAGAAATTCGATGTTATTATTCAGTAATGCCAATTGCGAAATATACGTTTAACAATGTTAATTACATGTACTGCACTTTTCTCTTATTATTATAACAAATACATTTTCATTATCTGCTGAAATCATAATTTAATTTAACAGTAACAGTGGGGACAGCTATATATCAATGCTTATGTATTCACAGCGAGACATGTTGCTACACAGTGAAGCCATCTCTGTATAGATAGGCCTAATTAAAACACGAATTTTATTACGTCATACGGAAGGCAGCTTGATGAAAAGATCTTATTATTACTATGCAAGGTCATTGCGTTTGATATACGATGATGTTACATAAATTTGAACGTCTGACTTTCTATTATTGTTTCATTTCATTCACAAAATACAAATTTTATAGGCTACTTATAGGTTATGTTACCTGTTGTAGCAGGACCAATGTCAGCTGTGCCTTATTTCGACCGTTACTCGTGCTACAGGAAAGCATTTTTTATAGCTCGACAAACACATTCTCGCTGTAGTGTGTAACGGAACTAAAGCTGCATCTACACGATTCAATATTCTAATCGCGTATGCGTGCAATCTGGGAAGAATATTGAAAGAATCAAGTTTAAAAGGTACGTTCAATTAAGATGCATGAAGATTTTGTGTCTACATGGTGCGCCGTTTTGAACGTCGTCTTCACTGCGTAAATATATTAATTAATATTAAATATCAATCTTGCATTCATTGCTTTAAAGTTGAAAGAACAGTTTAACCGTGTAGTTGCATCTTAATATATTCATGATCATCAATTTACGGGGAAACAGTTGGCGACAACGACTAAACAAAAGAACGACCATGCGATAAATTGATAGCGATAAATCTAGCTGCAAAAATTATCACAAAGTGTGACTGTGATTGGTTGGAGTTCAAAATGTCATTACACTTCATTGGTCGAAAATGGAATGACGTCATATAAACGAAATAGTCACCATAAAATCACATCTCTGCTGTTACCGCTGCTATTAAAGTTACCACTATCACTAGTACTGCAACTTACGAAGTTGTTTGGGTGCTTGTATGTCTCAGCACGGCGCTCAAGAACGATCCTTGTGTACTGACCTTGCTTGTAGACGTTTTATATAAAGTTCAGGGTTTTCTAGGGACCTATAATATTTCTAAAGGACGCCTGCATTATGTCGACGAGCAATTGCCTGTCAATCATATTGAATATGCTCAGATGTGTCTACTGCATTGCAGCAAAAACGATATAAGTCGCTATCAGTTATACTCTTCTCTTAAGACGACACGTTTCTAGTGATAATGTTTAGTGAGAGGACCATTGATCAGTAGGGATGGAAGTTTAGACACCGACCCTATGAAGTTAACTACGTAGCGTATTATACAAGTCGTGTTAAATTTGCATGTCCTATGCCAATAAAACATACGGTGTAGGTCGCAGATGTATTGGGAACAGAGTTGCCAAATTGTATGAAATTCCACAAAATGCATAGAATTTTTATTGCTGTGTGGATTTTGTGTGGAATTATCAGAGCTAGGTGCACTATGTTTTTGAGTTAATTAAAAAAATAATATGCACATAAAATACCGGTACAGTTAACTCTAGAAGAGTCATGCGTGGTTTATCTAAACCGTTCTTAATCTGTATGGGTAGTTTGGGTTTTGTCAGAGTGTTTCAAGGTTTTTTTACTTTTTCTCAATACACTTTATCCCGGGCTTTCAGAGTTTTGAGTGACAAGAAAATACAGGACATTGGTCAAAGTCGCTTATGACTGCTGACTGACAATGAACTTTAGGGGAATGGTGTCGGCTTGGACAGCAAAATTTTACCGCTATGGACAATGCGTTCTCGATGTCTATTAGATCACGATAGCAGTGGCTATGAGTCATGTCGAGAGTGGGGGGAGAAAGTAACAATAAGCCCAATCGCTTGTCTGGTTTTCCCTGTCTCTCTAATCTGCTCCATGTACTACCCTTAACAAATATATATTCTGTTACCTAATATTAAATTGCTTAATATACGGTTTTACTGATAAACATCAGTTGCTTTGCAGTATTTATACACACGAAACCCCCTGTTTAAACGTTGTATATAAAGAAAAAATGGCCGCCCCTCTATCAGCTGTTCGTAGCGATTGTCATTTTCTGATGATTGTTGTCTTGTAACCACAGAAGAACAAACCAAAGATTACAGAATAATTAAAATAATATTGCTGTAGCTGTACTCTTTGAAAAGCTTGAGTAATTTTTACTCTCAGATCATCATTGTTTCTGGGTTTCAGTGAAAAGACATTGTCTTTAACAAAACCCTATACGAAGAAGTCAGGAAGGGTTAGAATCTGGGGAGTTCGTGGACCAAGCCAAGAGATAGCTGCTTCTCGTACTGGGTTTCGCCTGCGACCTTCTGCATGTTTTTTTTTTAACACAGAACCTGTTTCTCTACAAATGTTTGATACCACAACATTATGGAATCGTATTTAGGTACATTACGCACGCCATACTCACGTCGAAATTCGCTTTGAACTCTTTTAACACTCTCAAATTTAGCATACCAAAGAACACATTGTGCCCGCTGTTGATTTGTAGTAGCCATTTTAATCATCTACGATTTTCATTTGTCCTTTCAGATTATGCATTATTGACTGTCATATATGGAAACTCCCATCTTTTAATCATAATATAACCAGCAAGAAATGTTTCCTACTATCATAATAGCTTTATAATAATAAATTCATATTATCCATACCCAAACGGATCAGTCTATGTTATATAATAGTTGTAGAGTACTATTATATACGACGTGATTGTATTAGTAAGGTATTTACACACGACTTATGAAGAAGCTATTCATTATGTAATTATAAAACAATTGAAACGTCTATATAAAGTTTTTATTAGTAAATAAATAGATAAATAATACAGTGTATATGCATAATACATACATACATTTATACACTATATAAACAACTCTCATACAATGTAACATATTTATAAGTACTGCAGCGATAATAAAAGTGTGAATATCAGAGGGACATCAAACCAGCATCAGATGCAGAATAGTACATTATGCAACGAGCTTATAATGGTAGTAATTAAGACGCTAGTATGTTTATGAAACGAGCGCAAGCTCGTTTCATAATTTTCATACGAGCGTCTTAATTACCATTATAGTCAAGTTTCATACGACTTTTTATGCTTGACCATATTTCTAACTTGAAATCATTCATATATCTGTCTGAGGAGCGGAACTGACCTTGTGCAATACCTCGTAAATTGTGAGATGTGCGCAGACGCGAAAGTATTGATTTTTTCCGAAAAACAAATGTCGACATTGACCTTGATATAATCTAGAGAATAAAATAAACGTTAATCTTGATATAACCTTGAAATTGAATTAGACATTACCTTGTCTAATCTCGCGCTAGTTGTCTTTCGATTGCATATCCGAGAATAATCGATACTTGCGCTTTCATATTGCTACAATGGTATTTTCTGATTGGTGGAACACCTGAACTTTAATGAATAGGTGTACTTTAATGAGGTCCATTAAAGGGCTGCTACCAGGTGTGTAATTACTACATTTCGACATGGTCGAGCATAAAAGTATGTAAGTACAGCACATTAATTAAAATGTCTATATATTCTGCAGAATTATAGTGCACAAAAAATTATTCTAAAGTTGTGTGTGGAATTCTTTTGCTACATGGGTGGATTTTAGTGTTGTTAGTCCCGCAACACAGCGTTGTGGACATCGTTCAGTTTACTGCCACTTATTTATGTCGCTTTTCATTTTATACTTGATATAGGCTAACTATTAACTATTAAACGTCATATGTCAGTAACTATAGCTACTGATCCCAGCTTTTAAGTCTTTATACAGAAGAGTTGCTTTTCAATATTATAGCGCGTGTCTAACTGACCATGCATGTACCTATTATGTCAGGTTGGCTACACTTATATAAAGGGAACTTTCGACGCTGTTTCCATTTTGTCCAGTTGTTTTGGTTAATGAAGCATAATGGACCGGGCAGCATGCTTATCCTCCCAGGTATTAGGCAATGTAACTTTGTTCATGGATGGAACATGTGAGCATTTTGGAAACCGCAGAGATCAACACACGGTTGGGAAGTCTGAAACTTTCTCTATCCAATCCCCGTGAAGACGTGAAATAGTCCAACCGTCCTATTTGTGCCTCCAGACGAAATGAAAAACAAACGCTAATTCCTCTTCAGTCGATAATTCATGCACGACCTGCTTGCGTTTTTCTTTCCCACCACTCACAATGTTACGAATTCTTACGGGACATTTTCAGTTGCAGACCAGTCTCACTTTCTTCTATGCCACTATTCTCAAATTCAAAATGAAAAGTTCATCGCAAACTGGCGGAAGAAATGCTATTAAAAAGTAATAGCTAGACCAGGGGATTATTTCACCATTATTTTTTTTCTTTGCTGTTTGAACAACGTCATTACGTTTGTTCCATCAATACCCAGTACGAGAAGTAGCTATCTCTTGGCTTGGTCCACGAACTCCCCAGATTCTAACCCTTCCTGACTTCTTCGTATAGGGTTTTGTTAAAGACAATGTCTTTTCACTGAAACCCAGAAACAATGATGATCTGAGAGTAAAAATTAGTCAAGCTTTTCAAAGAGTACAACTACAGCAATATTATTTTAATTATTCTGTAATCTTTGGTTTTATGAAGTGCAAAATCATGTGCTGAAAAGTGAATGGGATTTTTGTAAAGAACCTAGTCTCTTCGCCATTGAAATTAAATTTATTTATTTATTTTTTTTTAATTTATTTATTTTATGTCGCTTTAACTTAGGAAGTCATATCATGACAATACATAAACAATTCTTACAGTTTACATAGACTTTACTGTATTACAATAATCATTTAGATACATTTGTAAATGTCGATAGCTTTCAGAAATTAAGTTTGAACTGAATGATGGGTTGTTTAGAACTGTTGATAAGTCTGCTGGTATATGGAATTGATCTCGATGAAGGTGATATAGTGGACATTCAGAAATTAAATGGCCTACAGAGATCCTACTGTGGCGATTGGTGGATGTTGGAGGAGGAGTTCTGTCTAGAAGATAAGAATGTGTAATTTTGGTGTGGCCAACTCGCAATCTGGTGATTATTACTTGATCTTGACGTTTAAAATTCTGTAGTGGATATTTCATTCTGGAATGTTGTACTATTTCGTGAAGTTTGCTGGATGATGACTCTGTCCATGATGTTTGCCAATGGTTGTGGAGTTTTCTGGATATCTATTTAATGGCGTCTGTATGGGGAATAGACGTTAAAATGCAATGGAAGTCGTGTAGCTTCTTTTGCAGCAGCATCTGCAATTTCATTACCAGGAATGCCCTGATGAGAAGGGATCCATGTTAGAGTTATTTTTCGTCCTTGTTTCATCAAGTCAGTGAGGAGCTGGTGTATTTCTTGGATTATTGCATTGGTAGAGAATATGTCTTGAAGAGCTTGTAAACTTGATTGAGAATCGGTGTGAAGAAGATAAGATTTATCAGTCTCTGTTTCCAGAATATATTCTAAAGCTTTTTGATGGCGTAAACTCACATGTGAAGACTGAATAAAGAGATGGCAAGATGTACAGCATCATGTGATCAGGCTAAACTACAGCACATCCACATCCTTGGTTAGTCTGCGATCCATCTGTGTATATGTGACGGTAATTACGGTGCTGATCCCATTGTTCTCTGCAAAATTGTTGATACGTATTATTGTTCGTTTCAGTTTTAATATATGTTAGATCCAGATCTATTTCAGGTAACATAATTCTCCCAGGTGGATGGGCAGTGTTTTTATTTCTTTGAGAAATGGAAGGGATTGGGATATTCATTTCGTTAATGTATTGTTTCAGTATAGAAGAAAAGGATGCTGAATGTATTTGTTGTTTATCATGTTTTTATTCAGTGTATTTTTGGGTAGAATTAAATGAAATTTAGAGAAAAAATATAAGAAGAGAATAATTTAATTCAATTCTTTGTAAAGAGTGTATGTCATCATTTTTGACATTTTCATTTTTATCGTGGTTTCGAAAATAGGGTAAAGGTTGGTAATACTGTGATATGAGTAATATTGTGATAGTTATTTTTGAGAACTTATTACAATTTTACTGAGCGAAAGGAAGATCGGTTTTTTTTTTTTTTGCGTCAACGTATTAAGGGAATGTTCGTGGATACTTTCTGCACAAAACCGGTCCTTCTCTCGCTCACTAAAATTGTATTAAATTCTCAAAAAGAACTGTCACGATAATACCAACTTTACCCTACATTGATAAACCCATCGTTTTTTTTTTTAGTGCACCACTAACATTGTTCGTTGGCTTGTTAGAGGCAAGTTAAAATCACAATTTGTTTTAAATGGGCAGTAGCCAATGACATGCATCGTTTTAAAACTATTCAGTTGGCAGTGGTGATTGAGTGGGAACAGCTGAAAACGGAAGAAATATTACAAAGAGACTGCTGTTTCTGAAGAAAGAAGGAACAGGCAAAGAAGTGAGATAACCGATTTTGCAATGTGTACCCTATTCCATTTTGAGTACACACACGAAAGAGTATCTACTAGTATCAATGAATTAGTAAGCCACTCATTCTTCATGGCACTTCTTCGAGAATCTGCTCCTCCAACAAGCCCAGTCTACCCGGCAGGAAAAGTGCCAATGAAACAGAAAGAAGTGCAAGATTTGGGGAAAAATAAAGCAGTGGGCCCTACATCTCAAGAGAGCATACGGCATTTTATGAAGAACTTTTCAGCTGGTCTACAGACAGTAATGCAACGTACGATGGCTGGTAAACAGTAGCCTACATCTCAAGTGAAAAGACTGATTTATCTTCATCATTCGTGATATTTTCCTTTTTTTTTTTTCATTTATAATTATTGTACATTTTGTTTGTTGATTGTATATCATTTTGAGTAAAGTAATTCAAGAATAGCACGAAAATATCTTTATCTTATTTGATTTTAGTTGTTATAACATTTTTTTTGGCTGCTTTTTTTACATATTCTAAATCGGCCCATGGAATTATAATATTTCCAGTAGTTTTCCTCTAACATAATTTTTTTTTTCAATTTTCCACAAATTTACCTTTTCTGACTTAAGATCTAAAAAAAAAAAAAAAAAAAAAAGGCGGTTCAATTACTATTATGCCTAAATGATTCAAGTGCAGAGGAACCTCGAAAAGGAATAGGTACTATGTAAAAACAGGATTAATTTCTATAACGTAAGTTTGTTTTAATTTTGTAAATGTTTTCAAACTTTTCAAGGAGATTATGTTACTGAAAGGAATGTGCCTATTCTAGAACCAAAGACAGGAAGAAGTTTATCTTTCCCATCAGATGGACAATAAATTACTCATCTGTCTTCATTGGCTAGGAAATGGAGCTCAACAACATGGAGTTGCCATGACAACAGATATGCTAAGACTTTGTAGATTGAAATGAAAAGTGCAAAGCAGTCTCTGAAGGTCCCTTCAGACAAGGCCACCTTTAGTGGCGCGGCTAATTTTTTGTAGAGAATTTTCCAGTCTTCCAGTGAACATGGACATAGAAGGAGATATACTTTTGGCAAATTTGCTCATACGGAGAAAGAATAGACATAAAAACAGAAAAAGAGTTTGAGTCCATCCATTAGTTTTGGAAAGATAGAATCGAGGACTATTCCATACCTTGTTTGATGATTTACATCAGAACAATAAAAATATTAATTTAAGGTTACGCAAATGAGGAACGTTATGGCATAAAAGATTTTTGTTTACTTTTTAAGAATTCAAAATTAAATATAATAGGCACCAGACATGAAAACAATCATAGCACGTACGAGTAATTCAACCAATACACTAGAAATAGGTGTCTGTAGTGTAATGGCAAAGTCAAAGGCCGACGTGATGTAATTGAACCCAGGTTCGAACCTGAGATCAGCTAATTTTTCATCTCTTTGTTAATATTTTATTTAGTACATTGTTTTAGATGCGTTATTTTATTTTAACGTGAAATAAAGGGGATTTTACTACATAAATAATATATCCATAATTCGTACTAGTCCAGCAATTTTGTAGTCCATGGTTATATTATTATTATTATTACTATTATTATTATTATTATTATTATTACTATTATTATTATTACTATTATTATTATTATTACTACTATTATTATTATTACTATTATTATTATTATTATTATTTTTACTATTATTATTATTACTATTATTATTATTACTATTATTATTATTATTATTATTATTACTATTACTATTATTATTACTATTATTATTATTACTATTATTATTACTATTATTATTACTACTATTATTATTACTATTATTATTACTATTATTATTATTATTATTATTATTATTATTATTACTATTATTATTATTACTATTATTATTACTATTATTATTATTATTACTATTACTGTTATTTCCTTTTCACGGAAAACTATCTCCCTAAAATTTAACTATTCTCTCAGTAATGTCGTAATTACTAGGACAGATTGTATTAGAGATCTTGGTGTCCTACTTGATTCAAAATTATATTTCCATGATCATGTGCAATATATTTATACCCATTCGTTAAGAATGCTTGGTCTAATTAGGTCTATAACTTATTATTTTTCCACTCCTACGTGTTTATTAATTTTATACTATACGTTGGTTAGATCCAAGCTTGAATATGCATCTGTTGTATGGAACTCCATTACTTCCACTGACTCGGATAAATTGGAGAATATTCAAAGAAAATTTATTTCCTTGTGTTCTTATAGATTTTTACCAAATTCCGATTATAACTATGAGATTAAATGCAATTATTTCAATTGCGGTAGTTTGTTCACCAGACGTCAGGATCTTGATTATTTATTTTTTTGCAAAGTCATTAAGGGTGATATTGATTGTGAATCTTTCATAAGCAATATCAGTCTTCGTATTCCTGCCAATGGTTTAAGATTTCATAAATTGTTTTATAATAAGAATCCTAAATCTCTCTCTCCGGTCTGCAGATGCATTAAATATGCTAATTTGCATGGATTCAACTTGGATCCATTTAATGTGTAGTATATCTTTGAGTTTTTAACTCACTGATCTTATTTAATAATTATTTGTCCATTTTATTTCTTGCATTTGGTCAATTGATTAATGTAGACTATTCCATTATTTCAATTATCTCATTGTACTAATTTTATAATTTTATAATTATTATTTGATCATTGATTATGTAGACCATTATATTGTTTGTATTTCATCTCATTGCCATTTTCTATCATTCATTCTCATCATCATTTGTTGTTTTGTTCTGTTTTGTATCGTGCAAAACTGTAATTGGCTTTGTGCTGTTGTTTTTGCACGTTAATATTCTAAATAAATAAATAAATAAATAAATTATTATTATTACTATTATTATTATTACTATTATTATTACTATTATTATTATTGTTGTTATTACTACTATTATTATTATTACTATTATTATTACCGTCATTCTATATTACTCTGTCGTGACATATTTTTCTAATTGAGCTTGTTCACGGTCTTGACTAGCCTATGCAGGAATTGGTGGCCCAACAGTCGTCCGTTAGCAGCGCTACTGACGCGCGTTCGAAGCGCTACTAACGCGCCACCAAAAGTGGCGTCATCGGTTGGTTATATAATTTTGTTAATGAGTTTATAATTTCATTTTGTTTATTATAAATATTTTCTGAAGGGACACTAATTTTTGGAGGTAGAGAAAGACTTTTCACGTTTAAAAAACTGTAAAATAAAATGTTCCTAATTGCAAAGTTAATGGGTTAATAGGCTCCTGGTACTTAATGGCGAATGTCTGCTTGTTCCTTAACCCTTTGAAGCACAAATTAATTTTTTATGTCTTTCATATCATGGATCATAACAAAGCTTCGATCAATTTTTTTCAACATTTTAACTCTGCACACA